>NC_133652.1:206032161-206162822 GCF_009905375.1 Apium graveolens | reverse complement strand
GAATTTGGTATCCTAGAGAATCTGGCTTTGATCTAATTGGTTATTCAGATGCAGACTATGCAGGTTGCAAAATAGACAGGAAAAGTACAACAGGCTCCTGCCAATTCCTGGGAAACAAGCTTGTATCATGGTTTAGCAAAAAGCAAAATTCAGTCTCTACTTCTACAGCTGAGGCTGAATACATTGCTGCTGGAAGTTGCTGTTCTCAAATGTTATGGATGAGGAATCAACTCCTTGATTATGGACTTCATGTTGATAGAATACCTATCTTTTGTGACAACACAAGTGCCATAGCCATAATAGAGAATCCTGTGCAGCACTCAAGGACCAAGCACATTGATATTAAGTACCACTTCATCAGGGAGCATGTCATGAATGGTACAGTGGAACTACATTTTGTTCCAAGTGAACAACAAATTGCTGACATATTTACCAAGCCACTTGATGAATCAACATTCACAAGATTGGTAAGTGAGCTAGGTATGCTTAATTACTCTTAAAATTCATGTCTTCTTTGCAATTTGATGTGAAGCCTGAAGTATATTAGTTGCTAGAACAAATTTGACTTTTAACAAAGTTTATTCCATCAACGGATGTTCCCTATCCGTTGAAAGTCAAAATTGCTCTATCAACGGATATTCACTATCCGTTGAAAGACAAGTATATCTCTGGAACTTTTATCCGTCAACGGATAAAGCTGAAGTACCTTTCAACGGATGACAATTTACATTATCCGTTGAAATGTCACATCAGACGTTTGAGGTGTTTCACAGCCGTTGATTCTATTTTCTTAACCGTTGATACCATACATACATCTGTATGTATTGGTTTTAAAGGTAGTTATTAGAATACTTACAGTTTATTCTTAAACGGCTGAAATTCACTAACACCTATTTATTGATTAATCCTTTATTTATTTCTTTTTCCTTGAAAGCATATAAGCCCTTCTGATTGTTCATTATTACTTTACGCTTTCTTAGAATTTCAAGCATTTACCATTTTCTCTCTGCAAAACCTTCAAGTTATTCTCTGCAATTTCTACTCACAACAATGGCACCAGTCGTGAAGATTATGTCTCAATCTGGGTTCATCTACGAGAAGAACAATTTCATAGCTCTGGTAGAAAAGAATGAAGCCCACTCAGATTATCACAAAATGATGGACTTCATCAAAAACTGTAAACTTAGCTATGCAATGCTGGAAGCCCCAACGATTTTCTGTGAAGTAGTTGAGGAGATTTGGACAACTGCTGAGTTCAACTCCATGGATATGACTATCTCCTTCACTCTCAAAGGTAAAAATCACTGTATTAACTGTGATGACTTACAAGCATGTTTTAAATTACCGGAGAACAATGCCATGACACCACACACTGATAGTGATGTATCCAGCATGTTAGATTCCATAGGTTACTCTCTTAACTCTGCTAATTTAGGGGGTATTAGACGAAAAGGCCTTAGGAAAGAATGGAGTTTTCTTGGGGATGCCTTCATAAAGGTTTTCTCTGGGAAAATTAGTAATTTTGATGCCATAACTTCATCTCTTGTTAATATGTTCTATATGCTTGTTTCTGATAGGTACTTTAACTTTAGCAACTATGTGATGCTAGAATTAGGTACTAGATTAGGTAACAAAGCTAATAGACCTAATAACATCTATTATGCTAGATTCTTTATGTTATTGGCTAACCATGTTGCTGAAGGTTTAGTCATTATCAATGAGAATAATAAACTCAAGTGCTGGGCACAAGAGAAAAGAGTTCTTGCAGACTTATTGAGAATGGATCTCAACAGCAGTGTGCAATTGGTATATTTACCAATCATGAATGCACCCCAGGTAGGTGAGGTAATTGCTTCTACAACTCCTACTTCTTCCAACCCCTCTATTTCTTTATCTTCTAGTGTGGCCATGAAATCTGTGTCAATGCCCCAACAGATTTCTACCAAGGTCACCAAATCTAAACTTTCAAAATCCAAGAAAAAGAAAACCACCTCTGTTGTTTCTCAAAAGACAACAGTTGTAACAACAACCATTAACCCTGAGGGAAGTGAACAGGGTGTGAGTGGTGAGGGGAGGGGTGAACATCAAAGAAACCCCCAGGATAAGGAAGGAGAGTTGAGTGCTTCCCAAGCTAGCCAAGCCCCAGTTTCTCAAAAAGCTGTGGTGGTTGAAAAGGTTTCTAGCACATCCCTAGTAGCATCCTCCCAAAAGGATGTTACTATTGAAAAGAGTTCCCAACCAGGAACACAGAACAAAAGAGGGAGGGACACTAAAGCCAAACACTCACCTACAAAAGCTTTTATTAGAAGAAAGAAGGCTAGAACCCAATCTTCTACACAGGGTGCACACACTGCACAGATACATCCATCTGTCTCTGTGCCTTCTCAAACTCAGTTTGATGTGACTCCAATAAATGTGGAGTCACAGCCCCATTCTCTCACAATAACTACACATCAATCACCAAATACTTCTTCACCATCTCTGGATGTGGATATGTTATTCCCATCAATTCCTGATTCTCCCTCTTTACAACTCAGGGAGGAGCCCCACTCAAATACAGGTGATCATCATCTTTTAGATGATTTGTTGGATCACCCGCAAATTCTTTCAGATATAATTGAAGGATCTGTATCAACACATATCAAATCAATCTATACAGATTCAACAGTTATATCACTTTCAATTTCATCTTCTTTTCCTTCTTCAACGGATATCACTCATCCGTTGACAAGTGGTTGCTCTTCAACGGATAAGCTTAACAGCAGTTATCCGTTGATAACAACAGTTTCAACTTCAACGGATATTCCACATCCGTTGATAGTCTCTACACAAATAACTGAAATGATTCCAAGTGTAGAAGACATGAATACTGTGCAATCACTTTTAGGATTGAGGGCAGGGAGTGAAAATTTGAGTGAGAGGCTGGGTTGCTCCCAGGCAAAAGGAGAGATTGAGAGCACAAAAATGCATGCTATTTCTTCCAGCATGGCAAAAGTCAGTGAGTGGAGTACCACCTTAGAAGGTGAAGGTGAGGGAGTGAGATGTGTGAGCCAGGGGGAGCCCCTGATGCAAGAACATAGAGAAAAAGAGAGAAAAGCAGGTACAGTTGATACAAGGGTGGAACCAGCCATTGCTCATGAGTCAATGATTGTGGATGATGCTGAAAAGGAAAGACAATTTCAGCAACATTACAAAGCTGTAATTGATAACATTTCCTTGGATGCTAACACTTTTACTCATCCTGTGACAGCCTATCAAATGTTGGCTGCTCAGGGCAATGAGGAGGCAGAAAGGACACTACATCTAGTGCACTCAACAGAATCTCTTCAAAGGGATAAAGCTGCTATTAAAAGGATGCCTTCTACAGCTGGTGAGCCATCTGAGGAATTTGGAGTAAATTCTGATGATGATGACTCTATTTCTTCTGATGGAAGCATGAACATAGGGGGAGATGAAGATCCTAGTTCCATTCCTAATCTACCTGAATGGGCCCTGACTAAGGAGCATAGAACAGGTGAATTCAATGTCCACTTGGTCAAACAAATCATCACTATTCAACAGGCCATTCAGAACACTTCAAATGCAAATATCAAGGCTATCCTCCAAGCTCACCTGGACTCACTGCATCTCATGAAGTTGCAGAAAGTAAAGCAAAATATGAGTCTAGATGATCTCAGGAAAGATATTGCTGACTTGAAATCCTTCACTTCAGAAAAATTGGATTCAGTCATGCCCTATGGTACTTTGCAGGACTTGGTTTCGAGATTGAAAAAGGAATCAGTTACTGAACAAAGGCTGGCCAAGTTGGAAGACAGAGTTCAAGGAATTGAAGACTCTGTGGCCACCCTTCTTCTCAACCAACAATCTCAAACCAATCTCCTAATGCAGCTGGCAAAAGCACAAGGCTTGACCCCTCTCCTTGATGATAACAAAAAGGGGGAGAATAAAAGGGAAGGGGAAGGAGAGCCCTCTACAAAGATTCAGATATCTAAAGTGCTAGTTCCTGCCATCACTACCTCTCCAATCATTCAAATCAAGGGAAAACCTGATGGAATTGATTTGATTCAGCTAGCAGCAGCTGAAATACAAATGAAAGAACAATGGAGGAGAATTGATGAAAGGTTGCAATTGGTGTTTGGTTCTACACAAAATAAATCAACATCTGTGAAATTTAGCACAAAGATTGAACCAATCAACATGGAGCTCAAGCCAGTAGGGAGAAATAAGGTTGGAGAGACTTCTTTCAAGAATTTAAAACCTATGGTTCTAAAGCCTAACACTAGATCCAGTATGGACTCCACAAAGAATCCCCTAGACTTTGCTCAGATGCAGGAAGTAGACTTTCCTCTTCCAAAACCTGATGGAGACAAAGTTCTAAGTGCAAGCATCATAAAGAAGAAGGAGACCAAGGACAAGGGTGAGAAAATGAACATGGCCTTTATCTATAGAGAGGGAAAGAGTATCTGTGTGATGCAAGGACATCCCAAATTTCTAAAGGCTAAAAGGGAAGAAACCAGAAGGTTGAAGAAAGAAGCTGTAAAACTCAAGGCTGACAAAAGAGCACAAGCAAAGCTTGAAAAACAGCTAAAGTCAAGCCAAGTTGAAGAAATGAAAGGAATTGAAGTCAGGGGTGAAGAAAAGATTGCTAACTTAGATGAGGTTCTTGGGAGCATATTTGGTGAAAATATGGAGGAAAGAGAGGAATGGCAGAAGGGAAACAGAAGAAAGGCCAAGGCACACAGAAGGAGTGAAGATAACCCTGAAGATACCAAATCTATATCTAAACCACTACCTTCCATACCTGAACCTTTTGTTGCTGATCCCTCTATAAATATCCATGGTGAACCAATCATTCCAAAAGAGGAACCTATTGATTGGGACAACATCACATTGCCTACCTTTTTAACCACTCTACCACTACCAAAGAAACAGAAAAGAAAATCTAAATCTACACCTCCCCTAACCTCTAGGAAATTCACTCAAAAACAAAAACCTAACCCTAAGCCACCCATTTCTAAAGATGATTATGTTCACATCTGTGACATAAAAGAAGCTTCAGACATTAATCTCTATCTGGATGAGCTGGAGGAAGTAAGGGGAATAGCTGCCTACAGACAGCTACCAGAGAGATTGGTGTTCAGATATAAGGGAGCTGGGGAAAGAACATGGCCTCTCTACAGGATTCTAAATGAAGGCTACTCTACCTTGATCAGAGTCTTTTCAGCCATCAAAAAGGATTCTGGCTTTACCAGAACAGCCAAGACTGAAATTCTCAACAAGATTGCCAACATAAGGAAGACTTGGAGGGAACCAAATGCTTTGCCCAGAACCTTACTCATACAAGAAAGGGGAACTAAAATTCACAAATCACCTCATTGGTTGATGGAATTTAGAGATGACAAAGGAGTCAGAAGATTTTTCAGACTTGAAGACCAACTCAAGATTGCCAGCAATGAAACTCTCAAGGAAATGCAATCTAAGTTGGATATCAGTGATGAAGATGAAGCTGAATTCTTCAGACAACTCCAACTCCAAATTGAGAAAAATGACAAAGGGCTAGGAAAGAAAACCAGGGAACAAAGAAGAAAATGATGATTTGCTCAGGCTAGAGGAGCACCCTTGGAAATACTGTAAATCTTCAATTACCTCCTAGTACATACACTTTTGCAGCACTTTTATATTTCTACTTAGTTTCAATTCAAATATTTGTTAAGTGTTTTGTTATCATCAAGTTAACCCTGAATTTATGCCTACAATTCTTATAGACATAAATAGGGGGAGATTGTTAGGAATATATGTGCATTAGTTTGATGATATGTTTAACAAAACACTTAAGTAGAAATTTAGTGTCTGTAGCCTCAACGGATAAGACCACTTTGGCTATCCGTTGATGGTGTAGCTTTACTTAGAAATAAGTCTAGTATTGTAGCATATTTCAGTCTCTGTATTTAAAATGTAATTCTTAGAAGTTGAGAGAAACTATGAGTCATGTTGACTACTAGATGATATGCAGATAGGAAGGCCAATTGTAAATATTTCATGCCTTGTAATTTTGTATAAATGAAGTGGTATCAACGGATGACTTAAAGACCTTCAACGGATGAGAAGCTAAGCTTCAACGGATGTCTCTAAAAGCTTCAACGGATAACATCCTTCAACGGATGAGAGCATCAACGGATGAAAGCTTCAACGGATAACATCCTTCAACGGATGAAGTCATCAACGGATGAAAGCTTCAACGGATGTTCTGCTAATTAGCCGTTGATAAGTGGTAGTTGTACCTACAAACAGAGGCACATGGGTTGACAGAGAAAAGTGAGATGTGGTAGCCGAATTTCAGGATCAACAGAAAAAGCAGCCGTTCTTCTTTAGTACAAAGATGCAATAGTCAACAAAGTACTTGATTGAACAGGAAAAGAAGCAAGTGAAGAACTTATTTTACTATTGTAATTTTATATTGTTTTTCACTTGTACACTTGGTAATATATAAACCAAGAAGAAGCTAGTAATTAGAGAGAGATTTTCCAGAGCTGTTAAGAAATATCTTGAGAGAAAATTCATCTAGTTTGTACTAGGATGCAGCTGTGATCAACATTGTTGAACACAGATTTTCTAATATACCATCTCTGGTGGAACAACAAATCCACCAGAAAAGTTTTTAAAGTTTGTTGTGTTCTTTACATTTTGTGTTTGAATATATATCTGTCTGCATTAGCTCAAAGCAATTCATACACTTGTTCATCTAGAACACACTGCTTTAATAAACTTCTCAAAACCTGAAAAAGTTTTGAGATTTACATTCAACCCCCCTTCTGTAAATCTCATTGTTAGTCCTCTAGGAATAACACAAGTTCATAATGTGTTCCATGTGTCAATGCTAAGGAAGTATCATCGGGATGCCAGACACATAGTGGAGTACGAGCATGTGGATATGCAACCAGATCTTACTTACGTGGAGAAACCAGTAAAGATTATGGATAAGAAGGAGCAGGTGCTTCAGAACAAAGTGATCAAGCTAGTCAGAGTGCTATGGTAGAATCATAATATGGAAGAATCAACTTGGGAACTAGAGAGCGCAATGCTAGAAAAGTACCCCCAATTGTTTTCTATTTGATTCCGGGACGGAATCCTTTTAAGGAGGGGAGACTGTAATAACCCCAAAATTTTGAACTTTTTGTAACCCTTATGAATAGTGTTTTTGCTGATATTTCTGAACAAGAAAACTTTTCATGCCACACTATGTAGGGGTTCTTATATGGATATTCTGAGATTTTATTGGTACTCTATATTGTATATAAGTGTATGTAAAGATCTTCAAAATCCAACTCCGAACACTTTGATTTTTCCCGGAAATCCACTAGATACAGAAAGAATTGAGTATAAGGTAACAGGATAAAAAAGATTTAAATTAAAGGATTATAAGAGAGGATCATAAAAGGAATATAATGTATTGAGAAAGGTTAAGGAAACCCAAGTAATAAGATCCCGGGTATGATCCCTCAAACGAGAAACGAGAACGAAAGTTAAGCGAACCGTATAACAGATCAGCAGTCATTAGGAAAACAATTAGGAGTTAATCAAGGAGGTTAGGGATGATGAGGTCATCCAACCAATAAGAAGAGGGCAAGTGAGGGAGGATGACATCACAAGGTGACATAAGCATGACATAAGGGGAAGGAGGTGTGGTTGATTTAAAACCACACAAAGTTCAAGGTTAAAAAGGTAATTAACCAAAAAAAATCAAAAGCAACCAAGCTAGGCAAAACAACTCACAAACACAAAAATCATTTCACTTCTTCATCAAGAAGCTCTCGGCTTTTCTCTTCATTTCAAGGAGGAAAATTCAAAATTCAAGTTCCAAGCTTCCTTAATTAGTAAGGTAATTATCTAATACTCCTTACGCATAGATATGGCTATCCTATAAGTTTAAGCCTCCAATTCATTTTCAATCTCTTCCAAGAAATCAATGAATAAGATAATGAATAGTGATTTCAAGATTTTTAACTTAATTTTCTTTGTTTTTCCTTTAAGATCCAAGCATCCCTAAGATATCTCAAGGCTTCTTAAGGCTTCCTAGCTACTCAAATCACTCCAAGGAAGGTATAACATCTCCAAACCCTAACTTTACTTTGTATATTAGGATGGTTTTGATTGTTATGGTAAAAGAAAAGCTTGATGCTTGTATGTTTAGAGTTTGGGAGGGAGTTGTAGTGAATTGGATGTTGAAATCTTGTTGATTAGTTAAAGGACTTAAGTATAGTTTTAAATTCAAGTTTAAGAATAAGTATAAATTATTAATGTTGAGTTGTTGGGTCTGTTATGATATAGTATGGATGGAGTTTTGATTGGGTTGTGATTGTGGATTGATTGCGGGTTGAATTGGAGTGTTTTAAATTTGGGAAATCGCGTAAACATAGCCGTCGTAATGTCCGATTTACTTTAGGCTGTTTTGTTCTTAACATTAAGACCCGAGAACTCCCTGCTAGGTTTTTACCATTGCCATGATTAGATTGTTCATGATACGAGCTTCGTTTTGATATGTGGTTCGTTTGATTCCGATGTACGGTTTAGGAGAAACGGCCGTTTTAAGTAACGACGTTTCGCGAACGAACCATTACCCCTCGCCTTACTTTGAAACATAGGTAAAAGACCTTAAAGGACTATTTGGAGTATGAAACATTTATGTAAAGTGTAATAGTTAGTTGGTAAGACACTCGCGAAAGAATCGCCTTAAAACTCGTAATGGTTAATTTATTAAAAATGGTGGAGCCGAGGGTACTCGAGCGACTTAAGAGAATCAGTAAGCGCGAAGCGAGCGTTGAGTCTAATTTGGTTAAAGTATAGATTTACAAGTGACTTTGGTTTAATTCCAACTTATATGTTATTTATAGGTTACCAGACTCATCCCGAGCCATTTGTAACCCCCAGTCGCTCAGGCAAGTTTTCTACCCGTATAACTGTTGTTGTGATGTATATGTGTATATGCATGATCTTGTGATAAATGCATATTTGTTATTAGCAAATTCTTGCGATATATTGTAGCATGTGATATGGTATATATGCATGCATGTTTCATATTCTTGATTTATATATCTGTTGGTTCAAATGCTTATTAGTTGCATAATACCTATGCTAGAGATAAGCGGTATTTGCGTATACCCTTAGTATAGGGGAGCAAAAGGTGAACTTTTTCTAAAACCGGGAGGCGAGGCTCCCGAGTATATATATATATATATATATATATATATATATATATATATATATATATGTATGAATAGTTTTTAAAACTATTAATTTAATAAGGTTTATTCGATAACTTTATATTATTTAATGAATATTACTTGAATATTCATTCGAGGACTTATGACTCATTTTATTTTATTTATGAATATTATTTCGAATATTCATTCGAGGGCTTATGACTCAGTTTATTTTATTAATTGAATATTATTTGAATATTCATTCGAGGGCTTATGACTCAGTTTATATTATTTAATGAATATTATTTGAATATTCATTTGAGAACCTATGACTCCGATTATTTGTTGAGATATATTCTTTATTTTATTAAAGAATAAGGTGTCGATAATCAAACTTATTTCTGATTATTCAAATAAAGATAGTACTTTCGTATAAGTATATCTTTGGTTATTTAATACTCATTTCAAGTATAAGTTTTACAACTTCTACCTCAATTATTTGTATAAAGATTATTCTTTATGGGAATATTATTTAAATAATAATATTCAGATATTTTCTAATATATTGGGACTGATTTACTTTATTATATAAGCATTACTCCAAACACTCTTTAAAGTGGTTTCAAGTCTTTAAAATGATTTTTAAAAGTTAGAGCGGATCCCAAAACTCAATTTTTTTATATATTTAAGATCTTCCTTTTTAAAGGGTATTTAAATACTCGCTCAAAACCAGATGGATCCGGCTCTGTGGTGTATTTTATATTCGCAACAAGGTTGCGGTTTTGGTAATTGAATTGATTTCTTACCCAACGTTCGGGAAGTAAGTCCATCTATCGAGTTGGCATAAGCAACATGGGCTCAGTGGGCGTCCATGATAGTGTAAGTGGCTCAGTGGGAGTCCATCAAATGCGTAAGTGGCTGAGTGGCAGTCCAACATAAGGTCCTATTGCGACCAGGGTGATGACCAGTGGGGAATTCGTCCATCTACTAGTAGAAAAGGTTACTTATTGGTATCTTTGCCTGATCAGCAAGATATCGGGTTTATGCCATAATTCTTTTCCTTTCCAAAAATTCATTGGATGTTACAAACTCTGTTCATACTTTACATGACAGAGGTCTTCAGGAAATGTATAAAGAGATATATATGTGGATATATATATCGGGACTTAATGAAGTATATCATAACTTCATTTCATTCAATAATACTTCAAAGATTTAATCTATTCAAATCTTGTCTTGTAGTCTCATCTATGTGATGAACTGTTGAAAGCTCATTATACTTTGAACAGTGGTAGTTCAAGTAGCTTTATAAATGATATAAGTATAGTGAAGTATTTGGTAACTTCATCCCTTATTTTTGCTTATATCCAGTAAATAATTATCTTGCACTTGATAAAGGATTCTAGTAAGTTATCCATTTAGATACTTGCATTATTGTTTACACTATATATTATCTTGCGAGCTGTAATGCTCACTCTTGCTTTATTTCTTCATCACACAACAATAGTTAGGAAAGATGGCCAGACTCAAGCAGACTCAGCGCAAGAGCGTGGGAAGCGCCCCGCGCCTTCCCGTTGAGATCATAGCTGCTATAGCTGCAGAGGTAGATCTATCTGTAGATCAGACCTTCTACTTTTAGGTATCAATTATGTATAATTATAACTTGTGGCAGATAATGGCAATTAATTGTAAACTTATTAAGTAATCATTTTGGGTTGTAATAACTTTTAAATTGTGGATTCAAAGACTTGTACTTATTTCAATTTCATCTCTGAGACTATAACGGGTTGTGGTGTGTGTTAGTGTGGGGTCACAGCATGAGGATATTTATTATTAATTCAGTTAAGTGATATTGTGGAAAGAAAGACCGTGACGACCCGGATCCCTGACCCCGGATCTGGGGGTGTTACAATAATAATGAACCTTCAACAACCATCGTCTATGTTTAATATATCACTTCCAATCATTTATTTTTATTAAAATTCAAAAACTAAAAAAAAAATTAATTAATACCCTTTCAATTTCAATCCACTGAAAAAGATGAGCGGAATTGAGGGATTAGGGAAAGGGGCTGGCAACACACAGATTGGTGGTCATGAATGGTCTTAATCGGGGAAGAAGTTGAGGCTAGGGGCCTGGGGCTACAGAAGTGGGGTGGGGAAGTACATAACAGTGACGAAGAGAGAGATGGGGGATAACAGTCAGTGGAAGACGGTGGGGGTGGGGTGGGGTGGGGTGGGGGTGGGTTTGGGAATTAATTGAGGCGTGTGTATGTATATGGACTTTGACTTGTTAATGGGTTGGGCTACTCCTTATTTTTTATTTCTTATTTTAACTTATTTTTTATTTAATCACTTGCCTATATATATAGTATTTTATTATAATCATATCTACTTACATGTTAGCACTGTAGAGTTAGACAGCAACAGTCAGGAGTAAAAAGAATTCCAGTTGGGGCCGTTCATAAATTGTAACCTAATTAGCTATTTTTTTATTTGAGTTTTTTATATTATGTTTTAATAAACACAAAATAATAATGAAGCACAACTTAGTTGTCATCTTAAGAAATTGTTATTCCAAACACGATTTATTTTTCAAATCCATGTTTTGAGCCATATTTGGCACCCATAACAGCGGATCTACATCCATGATTTTAAAAAAAAGGTAAATCAAATCACGATGGCTTAGAAATCTACGAAGAGTTTGAAAACTCGGTAGACAGTTTGCCTTTCCTGAATTTTGTGATGACTAGGTTGCACAAACAATTGGTTGTTCATTGCATGGATGTTATAGAGGAACATGAAGATAATCTGACTAAGCAAGAATCTAATAATCTTCATCAGTTCTATGGCTCTACTTTTGTCTCAAACAGCTTAAATCGGTGAGAAGTTGTAGATAATGATGCTCAACAAACCCTATATCTCACAAAATTCAAAAATCAAAATTCACTACCAAAGCAGCTTGTAACTTATCATTCATAAGTTTTCTCATCCTCTCACTATTTTAGTTCATATGATATAGACGTTGATGTTTGTCAAAATATTCTATTTAGACCTATTGGTGAGGTTTGTATAAAATCACCAGTTGATTTTTTACACTCTTCTGCGATGCTATGGAAAGATTGTTGTTATGGATTCTCTTACTCTATAAATTTTGATTTTTTTACTATTAAAAATGTTGCTTTAAGATTGTATGCGGATGTTGGTTTGGTAGATGTGTTTAAACACTTTGGTGGATGTGTGCTTTTCAAATCCAAGAACTCTTACCTTGAAAATAAACTGATTAGGCATAGTACCTGATAATCCCAGATCACCCCGGGACCTTCTCCTTGCAGGGTCCGAACTCAAACTCCTTCTAGGCTGTGACGATGGCCGTGTGCGGTGTAGCTGTAGGGTGGGAACCTACAAAACAGAACCGGAGGGGGGTGGCGTCCCCGCGGCACCTCCGGCGTGAGGATGAGAAAGGGTTTTGAGGAGAAGAAGGGCAAAGTTGGGATTATGCAGATATATTTGTGAGGAGTACGTATGTGCATGTAAATATATGTGAGAGAGGGAGAGAGAGAGTATATCCTTGCTGGTTTTCTGTAACCTTCCTTCTGTTCTACCTTTTATAGGCCTCCTCCTAGGGTTTAGGGGTTTGTCCCTTTTCATCTGGACCGTAGGTTGGCCTTTTGGACTGTAGGGCATCTGGACGCCTGGGATACGTCAGAGTACTATCAGATCTGGACCATAAGAACGTCCTGGATTCCGGGTGCCTGGAAGGTGGTGATGTTGCCACGTGTCCTGGGCTCCCCAAGGTCAACGCTGAATCCGTCAGAGTACTATCAGATCTGGACCGTAGAAACGTTCTGGATCTCGGGAACCTAGACGGTGGTAATGTCGCCACGTGTCCTGGGGTCTTATGTTTGGGCCCTGGGCCTCTTCAATTGGGCCTGACTTATTATGGGCTATCATTTGCCCCCCACTCCCTTATGCGGGTTTACCCGGATGGGGGAGTAGAGTAATTGCCCTTGTGCCGCGGCGCATTTGTAAAATCTTGGGGGTTGTTTGATTTGCTGCCCCCCAAACCCCGGGGTCAAATTGGGCTGAGATTCCGGGGTTGACTTGGTTAGTCATTGGACTTGAGCTTTAAGGTGGGATTCCTTGAAATACTTTGGAAAATTTTGGGGGTTTGATTTATTTCCCCTTAAGCCCGGGGTCATATGGGGATGAGACTCCGGGGTTGACTAGGTTAGTCATTTGACTTGAGTTCAAGGTGAAAGTCCTTGAAATACTTTGGAAAATTTTGGGGGTTTGATTTATTGCCCCCTAAGCCCGGGGTCACATGGGGATGAGACTCCGGGGTTGACTTGGTTAGTCTTTTGACTTAAGTTCAAATTTTGGGCACGGTTTGGTGGGCAAGTACACTCCTGATATTTGATTTAACTGGACTCTGAAAAGCTGTCGCTGCAAACCCGGGATGCCGGGTGGCTGTTGGGATTCCAGCCGGGGTCAGAGATATACACCTGTTATGCGTATCTTTTGAGTGTACAGTTTTTTGTTTCCCCCCTTTGTTGCCTAAAAAGACGCGCCGTGACATGATTGCAGTGGTGGTAATAACTGCTGCGGTTATTAATTTGTCGCCAATCAATTGGTGCCACGTGGCCCCGACGGTTTCTTTAACCCAAAAACCGCTTACATCATTCTTCCTTCTATAAATACCACCCTCTCCTTTTCTTTTTTCATTTACGCAAACACTTCTGCATAGAGAGATAAGAGCATTTTACAGAGATTTTTGGAGCATTCGCTGTTGAAGCCGCATTTCCTTCTCCTGCTACTTTGTAAGCATCTTGATTTCTCACCTCTCTCCTTTACTTCTTTTTCATTCGTTATCGCCATGCATGTAACCATTTTGTGAGAGTTTTGCTTCGCTCTTTCGTATTCCTTGTTCGAATTTCATGACTGTCTTGTTCATTCGACCTTTAATCTCTGTAGTTTGTAGATTTTGCAAGGCCTTTGCAATGGTTTTGTGCTTGATTTGCGTATTTAACACGGATTTTGGTAGTATTGTATGCGAATAAGTGGGTTTTTGTAGTGTAAATAGTTGTAGAGCCCGGGGCGTGTTCTTGGTATATGCTTTCTGTTGTATATGTATGTATATGCTGCAGATCTTATTTTTGGGATAAGATACGTACATGATTTGTTTCTAAACTTGTTTTGTTTTTTTTTTGTCTTGTTTTGTTGTTGGGTTCGGGTTTGGCATTGACTCCGGGGTGCGTTTTCATAGACACGTGTAGTATATGCCAGGTAGTCGTTTTAAGCGTATCGCTACTCTTATGAATCGGTATCCCGAGCGTCCTGTCGGGTTAGGTGAACTTAACTCCTTTTACCCCTCTTCATCTTCCAGCTGCAGTTCAGTAGAAATGCCTCCCCGGGTTGACCCGCCTCAACAAGTTTTAGCTCAGACCCTAGTATTAGGTCCCGGGGGTACCTTATCGAATCCGGATGGGTCGTGGGAGGATGTAGATGAATATTTTGTCCAGTGCCGAGTGAACCCCAAGCCCATGAGCTTTTATTACAGAGATTTATCCGAGGCATATGGGGCCCGGATGGTTTGGGAGGCCGGGAGCCTTATAATGAGGATGAGATGGATAGGAAGTTCTTCACCGCCCCGGGTACTAGGTATGAGTGTGGGGCAGTTCATAGAGAGGTTCAGGAGAAATACACAGACGCCGAGGTAGATGGTGCCCTTAGGCTTTCCTTTAACCTTGATGACACCTACCAGTGGAGATGGCCTGAGGAGCATGAAAGGGTATACCACCGACCGGAGGGGGGATGGGTTGGAATTCCACTTGAGCATCTCCGGGGCATGCGCCTCGGACTACATCAGTTCACCAAATCCCTATGCCGGGATGTTTATGGTATCCCTTTTACTCAGCTGGCCCCGAACTCGGTGAAATGGACCAGCTGGTTTTTAGCTTGCTGTCATGCCAAAAATTACCTCCCCACCTTCAAACTTTTTCATCATATTTTTAAAATTAAGAGATCCATCGCTCGGCCGATTTACGAGTTCATGTTTAGGATAGAGGATTGTGGGTATCCCTCTGATAAGATGGTGCTCCCGGTTAGTATGTTGACGTCGCTTAAGGGATGGCACCGGGAGTTCATTTTTGTCCGGGGTGGGGATCTGGAGTTCATGCCACTCCATAAACTTGAGATTAAAACAGATAGGTTTCCGGTCCAGCGGCTCGGGCAAGCAGCTCTCGCGATGGTTTATGCCTTCTGTGGGGCACTTGGGACGCAGTGGACCCGGGACTATTTTACTAGCAATGAGAACATGCATGCTGCCGGATGTAAGTCTATTGCCTTTGCTTTATTTTGATACTGTATCTGTTTATTGATTGCTTGTATCCGGGACTGATTTCTTGCTGTTTTCCTTTTCAGGTATTCCGAAGTTGATTCCCTATCCCCCAAATATGTCTGCCCAACTTAAAGATCTGTCGGCCAAGCTGCGAAGGATTGGGGGAATGACTAGCGTGGATGTTGGGAAGAAGAAGGTTGGGGAGGGTGATGATGCGGCCCGGAAGGCGGCGCCGTCTCGCCCGGGGAGGACGACAATCGTGATCGATGAGCCCCGGTCCGAAGACGTGCAGCAGGGGGATGTGATAAGAGTTCCAATACCTCGAAAGAGGAAGGGTGTCCCTGCGAGTTCCGGGGATAAAAGTGGCGATGTTTCTGAGGGCCCGGTTTTGAAGAAGGCTGCTATTGATCTGGCTCCGGACACTCCGGAGACTCTGAAGGCCTTGCTTGCTAGTTTTACCCCGGAGGCTCGCCGGAGGGAGTTGTTCGAGAATTATGCCAGCACGGCGGAGAGGAAGAAATACAGGAAGGAGCCCCTTGATGACTTCCTGGTCGGGCTTCAGGAGGACATCACTGCTGTAAGCATTTTTCTTGTTTTCTTCTTGTACTCTTATTTTTGTGTTGCCTAATCATGACTTTTAATGTTTTCAGGCTAACTCCCGGGTTGCTGGACTGGTTTGCATAACCCGGAGCCTTCAGGCGAAGGCTGATGCTGCCGAAGTCTATCAAGTTGAATCTGAGAGGCTATCCCGGGAGATCCAGGAGTTGAAAGAGGCCAGTGCAAGGGAGGCTGCTGCTCATAAGAAGATTATAGATGAGATCCGGGAGAGGCAGGACCGGGCTGAGGCTTCTGTCCGGGAGATGAGGGCTGAAAATCAGAAGTTGAAAGATGATCTTGCCGCCCGGCCCACCCCCGAGGAGGTTCTGGCAGGGTTCCGGGGGACTCCCGCGTATTTCGAAGAGCTGAATGACAAAGCGCTGGAGAAGATCCAGATTTGCCGGAATGTTGCTTCGAAGTATCTCGGCGAGGAGCCTCAAGGTACACTAGACGTCTTCCTGGAGAAGTATATAGAAGAGGAGACCCGATTGGAGCAGGAAAAGGAAGCTGTCCGGGCAATGGAGTCTGGTTTTGGGACGTCCAGCAATGTTCCCTTCTTCTCCGGGTCGCCACTTGCTGAGCAGCCTCCTTTACCAGAGGGCAATCCGGAGCAGCCTCCTTCGCCTCCCGCCGACTCTGCCGCTGAAGCTTAAAGATTCTGCCATGTCTTGGCATGTAATTTTATTTCCTTATTTTTAGCTTAAGTTATTCCGAACTAAGCCTTTGGCTTTTTAGACGATTGTAATTTGAATCTTGGTTTGCCCCCCGGGGTGTGTTTTTCCGGGGTAGTTTAATGTTATTATGCTCTGTTTCCTTCATATTGATTCGCATGTTTAGATCTTCAGACTTGGACACATGGGCTGTGTTTTAGTGGACCCCGGGATGGGGTAAAAAATTTTAACTTGCTAAATTTTTTTTTTTTTTTTTACTACACATGGGCTGTGTCGTAGTGGACCCCGGGATGGGGTAAAATTTTAACTTTACTAAAGTTTTATGAATACTCATGTGGCTGAGCTTTTATAGGACCCCGGGTAGGGGTAATTTTCAACTTGATAGAAAAATATTTTATAAATACACGTTGGTTGTGTTTTGCGGTCCCCGGGATGGGGTAATTATATTTAACTCATGGGTTGAGTTTTTATAGGACCCCGGGCAGGGGTAAATCTCCATTTGATAGAAATTTTTAAAGTACACATGGGCTGTATTTTTGCAGACCCCGGGTTGGGGTAAAAACATTTAACTTTGAGAATTTTTATAAGTACTCATGGGTTGAGTTTTTATAGGACCCCGGGCAGAGGTAAATCTCCATTTGATAGAAATTTTTAAAGTACACATGGGCTGTGTTTTTGTAGACCCCGGGTTGGGGTAAAAACATTTAACTTTGAGAATTTTTATAAGTACTCTGGGTTGAGTTTTTATAGGACCCCGGGCAGAGGTAAATCTCCATTTGATAGAAATTTTTAAAGTACACATGGGCTGTGTTTTTAAATCTGATTGTCAGTAAATAACCGACATAATGAAATTGATTCGAACTATGGAACGCTTAAAGCAGAGTTTTTCATTCATATTAAGAGCAAAAATTACATTCTGGGGTGAATGAGGACAGTGCTTACATCAAAATATCATAATATAGATGTAGATGTGTTTCCAGGGTGTGCACCTTTTCCTTATTGGTAGAATTTCCTTAGGCGGGTTCCATGCCAGGTGTTGGGGACCTCGGTTCCGCTGAGGTAGCTTAGCTTGTAAGTTCCTGGACGGATCACTTCTTTGACTATATAAGGGCCTTCCCAGTTTGGCTGTAGTTTTCCCTGGTTAGTTGGGTCCGAGGCTTCAGTGTCCCGGAGTACTAGATCTCCTGCCACATATTCCCGTATTCTGGCTTTCTTCGTAAAGTAAAGCTTTGTTTTTTCCTTGTAGCTTTCCATTTTTTCTACGACCCGATCTCTTACTTCGTCCAGGAATTCGAGGTTGGTCCTGAGGCCTTCTATGTTGGAGACCTCGTCAAAGTTGGTCACTCTGTGAGAAGGGGATCCGGTCTCTATCGGTAACCGGGCTTCAGTACCGTAGGCGAGCTTGAATGGAGTCTCCCCGGTTCCCGTCCGGGGGGTAGTTCTGTATGACCATAAAACCTTCGGGAGTTCATCCGGCCAGTTCTTTTTAGAGTCTTCCAGTCTCTTTTCCAGGCCTCGGAGTATAATTCTGTTTGTGACCTCAACTTGTCCATTCCCTTGTGGATGGGCAACAGATGCTTTTTTGTGTCTGATCCCGAGTTCTTTTAGATAGGTTTCAAAATCTGAACCCACGAACTGCGGACCATTGTCCGAGATTAAGACCATCGGGATCCCGAACCTCATTACAATCGTGTCTACAAACTTGATGCAGTCTTGTTGGTTAATGGTTCTCATAGCCTTGGCCTCCGCCCACTTAGTCATATAATCTATTGCTACCAGGACATAACGGAGATCCCCTTTCGCTCGAGGGAAAGGACCCATGATGTCAATTCCCCAGACGGCGAATGAGATCGGTGAGAGAACGGATCCCGGGAGGCTTGACCCCTGTTTTGGTACGTTGCTGAACTTCTGGCACTTACTGCATTTTTTGACATAGGCGAATGAATCAGCGTGGATTGTTGGCCAGTAATAGCCTTGTCTGATGACTTTGTAGGCTAGAGCTTTAGCCGCTAGGTGATCCCCGCAGATCCCTTCATGAACCTCCCGGAGGCAGTAATGCGCTTCCTCCGGATCAACGCACTTTAGAGTTGGTGCAGAGAAAGTTCTCCGGTATAACTGATTGTTTTCTAGAAAGAAGCGTGCAGCCTTATACTTGAGGTACCGGGCTTTGTTCTGATCTTCCGGCAGGGTACCGTCCTCGAGGTAGGCTATGTAGGGCGTCATCCAATTCTCCGGGCTGCTAACACAAAATACTTCTTGTCTATCGGTGCTGGGGGCTCCGAGTTCCTCGAAGTAAACCGAACTGCTTAAATCTGAAGTATTCTGGACGAGCTTGGACAGTTCGTCTGCTTTCGCATTTTCCTCTCTGTTTATCTGCAAGATGGTCGAGTCCGGGATGGTTTCCAGGATTGCTCTAACCATTTCCTGATATCGGGCCAATTTAGGATCTTTTGCGACATATTCACCATTGGTTTGTCTTACCACGATCTGAGAATCGCTGTAGATTGTTAACCTCCTTACTCCAAGGGATTTGGCTAGCCTAAGCCCGGAGAGTAGGGCTTCATATTCAGCCTGGTTGTTTGTTGCTTTGAAGGCGAAGGTGATGGCCTGCTGAATTACGAATCCATCCGGGCTGGAGAGGATCAGACCGGCTCCGCACCTTTCGGCTGTGGCCGAGCCATCAACATATAGCATCCAAAGATCCCGGTTGTTAGACTCTTTTTTTCCTTTGGAACTTGTTTCAGGCGTTTCGGGGGTTTCTGGAAAAGTACATTCCATGACAAACTCGGCCAACGCCTGGGCTTTTATGGTTGTGCTCGGGATGAATTTGATGTTGAATTGGCTCAATTCAATTGCCCAATTGACTAATCTCCCGGAGGTGTCCGGTTTGTGGATGATTTTGCGAAGTGGTTGATTGGTGATTACTCTGATTTCCCTGCCTTGGAAGTATTGTCTTAGCTTTCTGCTCGAGTGTACGAGGGCCAGTGTGAATTTTTCCAGGTTGGGGTACCGGGTTTCGGTATCTTTCAGGACTTGGCTCGCATAATATACCGGGGTCTGTGTGCCATTCTCCTCCCGGATGAGTGCGGAGGATACTGCTCTCTCCCCGGCTGCGATGTATAGGTAAAGGGGCTCCCCGGGCTTTGCTTTTGATAAAATAGGCGGGTTCATCAAATGTCGCTTTACTTCTTCGAACGTTGTTTGACAGTCCGGGGTCCACTCTATTAGCTTTTTGTTTTGGGCCCCTTTCAACAGTTCGAAGAATGGTAGGCATTTTTCTGCCAACTTTGGAATAAATCTTTGAAGTGCCGCTAGGCATCCTGAGAGCTTTTGGATGTCTTTTTGAGTTCGGGGAACTGTCATTTCCATTATAGCTTTGATCTTCTCCGGTTGGCCTCTATTCCTCTTTCGCTGACCAGAAAGCCCAAAAGCTTCCCAGAAGGGACCCCGAACGTGCATTTTTCCGGATTCAGCTTCATGTTGTACTTTCTCAAGTTTTCGAAACACTCCCGAAGGTCCTGGATGTGTTCTGAGGTTGTGACCGACTTGGCGATCATGTCATCAACGTAAGATTCCATGTTCCTGCCCAGTTGCTCTTTAAAGATGGTATTCATCATTTTTTGGTATGTTGCCCCGGCGTTGATTAACCCAAACGGCATCATAACAAAAGCGTAGACGACCCGGTGTGTGATGAATGCCATTTTTGCAATGTCTGCCGGATTCATCTTGACCTGGTTGTAACCCGAGAAGGCATCCATAAAACTTAACATGACATGGCCCGAGGTCGCGTCTATCAGCTGGTCGATATTGGGCAGGGGGTAAGAGTCTTTAGGACATGCTGAATTGAGGTTTGTATAATCCACGCACATTCTCCACTTGCCGTTGGGTTTTTTGATCAACACAACGTTTGCTAGCCAGTCCGGATACTTAATTTCACAGATTATGTCTGCCTTTAACAACTTCTCGACTTCTTGGTCGATTGCCTGTTGCCTTTCCGGGGTGAAGTTCCTTCGCTTTTGTTTGATTGGTTTTTGCTTTAGATCTACATCCAGACTGTGCATGGCCACGGATTCATCGATTCCTGGCATGTCTTCCGGGGACCAGGCGAATACGTCAGCGTGTTCTTTTAGTAGGCCGATAAGCTCCTTTTGGAATGTGGTTTCCAATCCTTTTCCGATTTTGATTTTTCGGGTGGGGTTCCCGGGTTCCAAATCTACCTCGATTGTCTGTTGGGCCGGTTCTACCTTCGTCTTCTCCTTGCTCTCTACAAACTTTTGAATCCGGGCGTCAGCGTTGGTTACGCTGTATCCGGAGTCTTCGATCATGTTCACATCCAAACGGGGCCTTTTACTAAGGTGTTCTCGATGCTTCTTTCTGCTTTGTCCCTTGGGCAGGGACATTATTCTCTTCCGGTTTTCCGGTTCCGTTTCTGCCATGACGAGTGCTTGACCATAGCATCTACCAGCCATTTCCCTATCTCCTTTCAGTTCTCCAGTGCCTCCTGGGGTGGGGAACTTGAGTTTCAAGTGGATAGTTGAGGGGATCGCCCTGAGCTTGGTGATAGTGGGCCTACCCAGGATCATATTGTATGAGGAGGTTGCGCTTATCACATAGAATTTCATCATATGGGAGACCACTCGGGGTGCGGTTCCAAATATGATGGGAAGATAGATGATACCCCGGATTGGAATCATGGTGTTCCCGAATCCGTACAAAGGGTCTTCAAGACAGGGATCCATTCTGAGGTGTCCGAGCTCCATCCTGTTAAGCGTGTGCTCGAATACGATATTAGCAGATGAACCATTATCAACTAGAATTCTTTTTACCTCATTGTTTGCGACGTCGAGGGTCACCACTAATGCCAAGTTGTGATCCGGATCGAGGCCCTCATAATCAGAATAAGAGAAGCAAATCGGTTCGTCCTCCTGAGTCTGGATCATCATCACATCATTCTCCCGATCCGGGCTCCGCAGTGGAGAGACTGTGCCACCGAAAACAACATTCACCACATTTTTCCCTCTTCCCGTGGCTCTGTCTTTGTCATTCGAGCCCCTTTGAAGATACTGGTTCATGTTTCCTTTCTTGATTTGGTCTTCTATGAACATCTTGAGGGAGAAACAGTTTTCAGTAGTATGGCCATGATCTTCGTGATAGCCACAATGCTTGTCCCGAGCCCTATTTTCGGGCGGCGCTAGCAAGGGTTTTGGCAGATAATAAAATGGTTTTCCCTTGACTTCACGCAAAACGTCGGCCCGGGGCCTGTTGAGGGGTGTCCACTCTGGTTCCGGCTTGGGTTCCTTCTTGGCCTTTTGTTTCCTTTCGTTTTTTCTTAATTCGGGGGACATTTCCCGGGGTGGGGTTCCCCGGGACTGCTGAATGTAGTTGGCTTGTCTGTCAAGCTTGTATCTCCTGTCTCTCCGGGACGACGAGCGTCGCTCCGGAGACTCATCATCGTCTTGTATTCTTCTATTCATCTTCATTGATTTGAGGAAATCATTTTCCTTTATGAACTTTGATGCCAACGCGTATGCTGACGCCAGGCTTTGGGGCTCCCTGTGAATCAGGTCTTTGACATAGCCTTCACAAGATATCGGGTGCAAGTTTCTTCGAAAGATGTTTACTGCCTCCTTTTCTTCTAAGTTGGAGAGTTGGTTGATTGCTTCCTGGAATCTTTTGATGAATTTCGGAAGGGGTTCCTTGCTTCTTTGTTGGATTGTTTCTAGGTGACACATCTGCAGCTCGTTCATTCGGTTGGCCCTAAATCTTTTCAAAAATATCTCACGGAAGTCTCTCCAGGAGTCCACACTCCGGGATGGTATGCGGCTGAACCATTTCTGAGCGCCCCCCTTCAGTGTTGATGCGAAGAATCGGCATCTAGTCAGGTCGCTGTAATCATAAATATTGGATATTTGCTCAAAATAGTTCAGATGCTCTTCAGGGTCAGCCAGCCCGTCAAAAGAGTCGAAATTGAAATGCTTCAGCCCTGACTCTCTAGGGGTGGCTTCCAGACTCTTTGTGAACGGGGTCGCTGCTGCCCCTACTTCCATGTCGCCCTCCACTTTCCTTTTAAGGTCTCGAAGGGCCCGGGCCATTTGTTCTTGCTTGGACTCCTTCTCCGGTTCTGAGTCTGAGGAAACGTGAATCCGGTGGGCCCTTCTCTTTAGCTTGGCCTCCTCCTCCCGGATCCTCCTTTCTATAGATTCTTGGGCTTTAGCCTCTTCTTCTTTCCGGATTCTCTCCCGGAGGGCAGCTTTTCTTATTTCATCTCTGGCGTCCTCTGGTGGCTTTTTTAAATTCTTCGCAATCCGGTCGAAGACGGATCCCCGAGATTCTCCGGACTGTTCTTTAGACCGCTCTCGCTGATCCCCTGGGCGGGTCTCCGGCTCGGCGTTCTGCTTTTCCTTCCACAAGTCCATAGCAGCCTGTATCTTTTCCGGGGTCATGCTTCCCCATGGGCTTGTGGTGATCCCTGTGTGTTTGTGGGCAGATTTTTCAATGACTATTCTCTGATCTCCTGGTTGGAGATTTTGAGAGGGAGTCCAGGTTATGGGGAACCCTTCGTCCAGGTCTTCCATGTCTCCATCCCTGGGTTGGGGAGGAGGCGGTAGGAAAGAGGTGGAAACTGCTGCTTTGCTTTTTCTTGTAGTCATGGTTACTTGGAAATGCTATGAATTTACAATAATAAACCTTGTAGAAACGGGTCTGAGAGATGGGTATTAGGGTTCTTACTGGGAGATGGTGTTTCGTGTTTCTCGGAGGTTCGACCCCTCCTTCTAGCGCCAATGATAATCCCAGATCACCCCGGGACCTTCTCCTTGCAGGGTCCGAACTCAAACTCCTTTTAGGCTGTGACGATGGTCGTGTGCGGTGTAGCTGTAGGGTGGGAACCTACAAAACAGAACCGGAGGGGGGTGGCGTCCCCGCGGAACCTCCGGCGTGAGGATGAGAAAGGGTTTTGAGGAGAAGAAGGGCAAAGTTGGGATTATGCAGATATATTTGTGAGGAGTACGTATGTGCATGTAAATATATGTGAGAGAGGGAGAGAGAGAGTATATCCTTGCTGGTTTTCTGTAACCTTCCTTCTGTTCTACCTTTTATAGGCCTCCTCCTAGGGTTTAGGGGTTTGTCCCTTTTCATCTGGACCGTAGGTTGGCCTTTTGGACTGTAGGGCATCTGGACACCTGGGATGCGTCAGAGTACTATCAGATCTGGACCGTAAGAACGTCCTGGATTCCGGGTGCCTGGAAGGTGGTGATGTTGCCACGTGTCCTGGGCTCCCCAAGGTCAACGCCGTCAGAGTACTATCAGATCTGGACCGTAGAAACGTTCTGGATCTCGGGAACCTGGACGGTGGTGATGCCGCCACGTGTCCTGGGGTCTTATGTTTGGGCCCTGGGCCTCTTCAATTGGGCCTAACTTATTATGGGATATCAGTACCCTTAAAATTAATGGGCACCTGTTTTACTTAAGAATCTTTTTGAGCATGTTCCTTGTTCCAATTCTAATGACCGAGTTCATATATGGGTTAAGTTTTACAATTTGCCTTTTCTTTACTGGATGGTAAAAAGCTTACTTTATGTTAGCCTAGCGGTCGATCAACCTCTAGCTCTTTCCCAAGATATTGTTGTGTTTGTTATTAAGGGTACTTCCGACCCATACCTAATCTAATCATGGTTTCCCTCTATACACACTCTGATGACTACAAGCAATGGTTAATCCACAGTACAATCGCTACTTTTCTCCTAAACATATTGGTTGTACTTGCCTTCACATTCATGATTTGATATCTATGGAAGGGAGCCAATTGTTGTTCGGCTCTATTTTACTTGTTCATGAACTTAAGTGTTATTCATCTAGTGGTTATAAAGATGAGTTGTTAGGTCCAAATGTGTTGCAGAGAGGGGGTGAATACAACTTTTTAGATTTATGAAGCAATAAATACCATGTAATAAATGAACACAATGATACAAGGAATATATATCTTATATATAACTTGAAAGTGTTGCTACAATATTCATTACATAAGTACAACAGAAGTAAAGAGGGTAGTAAATGATAATAAGCTCTGTGAATACTCTCTCTTTCTTTTTCAAGTGTTTCTCTCGATATTTCTCTCTTCTGAAAAATGTTACACAAGTACTTCTATTTATACTACTTGTAATCTATGACTTGTATTCTTCAAAAGATAAGATATGAGTGGCTCAATGTTGTCCACGTGAATCTTATATTACTTTGAAAGCTTGGAAATCAGCCACCTAGATGATGACATGTGTCATGTTGAAACTGCCCTCTATGTAGAACTTCTACATAGGAATTTCTACTTAGCTTCCCCAGTATGGGACTTAGAAATATTCGGCAGTCCTTGGAATTTCTACTTAGACTCTATCTCGAAATTTTAAGTAGAACTTCTATATAGGATTTTCTACATAGGAAATTCGAGATAGCTTCCTTCCTTCTGTACTTAGAAAATATTTCCACCTCCAGAATTTCTACTTGGCTCTAAGTAGAAACTTATCTACAATTTCTAGATAGGAATTTCTACATAGGTTCCCTAGTGAGTACTTAGAGAAATTTCGGGCTTCAACTTGAAACTTCAATGCAACATCTTGAACTTGTGATTTCTTCTTGTCTTCAATATTCTTGAACAAGCTCTTGAAAATGAATCTCTACTAATGACATAAACTTGCTATCAATCTCCTGACACTTGATGCAATGGTTTGGTTCATAAGTGACTAGTATTGATAGTGTTCTTGCTTCTGAATAAATTACCATATTCAATTAGTAATGTGGCTTTCCAATAAATGTTTTCCTGTTTATTCACTTGAAATCAATTAGCCCTATTGATACTGATGGTTACGATCTTGATTCTTTATGTTACAACTCGTTGAGGCATGAACAACTTTGTCTTGAACTTCTTCCAATGAATTCTTCTTTGATTGATCATAATTAACATGTTGAATTGTATCAACTACCTTTTCTTCATTTTGTATTGATTTCCTTGTGACTTCTTGTTCTTGATTGTCTTCCGGTTAAGTATCTTTTCTTTTAGTTGAGTTACATAAGTTACAGTGTTACAAGTTTAGACACTCTGCCTTTCAATCTCCCCCAATTTGATAGTCTAACAATGACATTCAAATTAAAGAGGGATAACTCAACTAAAAAATGAGACGAGAAAAGATAAGTAACATTAATGTCATTTTCAAATTACAACTGAATGAAAAATTGGAAAATAATACGAAGAACTGATAAAGTAAAACATAAGATAGACAGAGAATTCGGACCTCGAATTAAAGACCATTGGAATGATCTCTATCACCTGGATTATTTCATGCCTTCCAGTCAAACTCATATTACCTTATTGGATCCACTCTGATTCACGGTTACAGTATGGTAAGTTAGCCTATCTCGCATACCGTGATCAGGTAAATTTTCCTCAAATGAGTTTGAGCAACCAAAAGACATGAAGTTTTTCCAACTTCAAGTTCACACCCCTTTGAACTTTAATTCTAATTCCGTCTCCCCTTCCTAACTTTTTCAGCTTAATGCTTATCTTCTCTCTGTTTTCTACGCCTTTTTTCTTTTGATGTTCTTTCTTGTATGCTGGATCATGTAGTTGTGCCCATCTAGCATTCAACAGACTTACTACTTCCATCTCTAGAGGATTCTTGGGTTATGGATACGGATGTCTGAAAAGCCTTCTGAGTTTGTCCACCACCTGAGTAGTTCTGATCTTTAAAATATCCTCAAAGTTCTTCATGATGAGCTGAGATTTCCAGTGATTTTTATCAGCACGGTTAGTATTGTGGAACTAGCCACATCTAACTCCATTCGCCTCTTCTCATGTACTATCTCAGACAAGTACTTCAGTAGTCTCTGTTTCTCATCCACAAACATATCCTCTACATCACCCCATTTGAATTCTTCTAAAACTTTATCTAGAAATGCAGCATCTTGAGTCTGTAGCAGCCATTTCCTATTCATATGCAAGAAGGTTTGTTTCTGGTATGCATCAATGAAAACCAAGGCATCAGCTGTATCATTAGCGTAAGAGTGAATCCAGTATACACTGTCTCTTCCTGGAACACCAACTGCCTCCCTTATTTCTCCTTGTTCCAGTGGTCCGGAAGGAAGAGTCGGAGCTTCATCTACACTTTTCACAGCCTGTAGAATATTTCATTTTCTTTCCATAAGCTTCGGCTCAATCTTCACATTGTCTAGAGGATTTGGAGCAACGATATCACACTTCCATATCTCGTTGCACTTCTTGAAAATTATATTCTCAATGAACTCCACTGATTTCTCCTTAATATCAGAGGTGAATCCCTTACTCATCATTTGTCTACAGACAATTTTTAGAGCTTCCACCATTAGAGCCATTAAATCATTTTCTTCCATACTAATCCTCTTCATCCTTCCATCTACCACCATTTGAACAACATCAGGATTTGCTGAGAATTCTGGTCCCTTGTCCTCTGCTAGCTGCATTAACTGATCTCTGTACAGAATGCTAAGTTCCTCAGCTTGAGAGTATTGAATTTTAACTTCTAGCAAGAACAACTCTGACGCAGATCTTTTCAAAATGAATTGATCATCCATATACATGAAAGACATTGGGACTCCTTCAACCAAGGACAAAATAACCTACCACTCCTTAACCATCGCATTGTATCCAACACAGACTTTAGAAATCATCCTTTTCAAAGCACTTATGTAGTCCATAGTCAGTGGATTCTGCAGGTTCAAGTTGTAGAACAAATTACTACCTCCCTGTTATGAATTCCATTCGTACAAGTTCCCATTAGTAACTTTCATGTATCATCCCATTTCTGTCCAATCCTTCATTTGTCCAAATCAATCTAAGGACCAGCTAACCTGGCAAGCTCATGATCATATTGCTTCTCATTTAGCTCCACTTGCTTCTCAAAGAAAGTAGCCTTATCTTGCATCATCTTCATTTTATAGAACTGAGCTTATTCGTAGGCTAACTTTGGAGCTTTCAGGGTCTCCTCGTCAACAGGAACTCTTCAGTAGACGCCCCAACACCTCCACTTTGTTCCTCTAAGGATCTCTTAATAGCATGTGCTAGAGGCACGTCCTCCATATCAGAATCAGAGTCAACAGGGACTTCTTCCTGTCGATCACTAAAGTCAGTGAATGGCTCTTCTTGTTCAACCACCACTGTTTAACGCTTTCTCTTCCTCTGAGCCTCCTCATCAGTCACTGGCTCACTTTTCTTCTGAGAACTGTTAGCTTCATCAACCGTTTTCTGAAGGTTCAGATTTTCCAGATCAATCATTTCAATAGTTCGTGATTGTTGTCTCGTCTCATTTCCTCTCTCCCTCTTAGGTGAGTTATCCTGAACACCACCTTTATCAGATCCTCCAGCAGCATAGGAACCACCAAAACCAGATCTAGAAGGTCCAGTACCAGCTCCACCAGCAACACTAGCACCATCATCATCCGGGGGAGGTTGATTGTATTCCTCATCAACGCACTTTGGGGGAACCAAGTGCCTAACTGCATACATCATTCTACTGACCTCCGTCGCCATGGTATGCAGAACGCTCTCGACTGCCGCCATTCTGTCATAAAGAGTGCTACCCAAGACACCACCAGTATGGCCCAAGTCATTCACTTTGTTTGTCAACTCATTGAATGCTATAGCTTGACCTACCATTCGTGCTACGTAGTCATCAAGAGCTCTCCTGTTATCTCCAACATTGATCCCCAACTGGCCCATCGATTGCCCGAACTGCTTCATCTGAGTCTCAATTACTGTCATACGAGTATCAAGATTTTCAAGAACCTGGGACGGTGTTTGGCTTAGGTGTCCTCACTCTAAAGATCCTGTTGTTACTGTTTTCGCTCGGTTTCGGGCCTTAAAAATGAAGGTCCCTCACTCCCTAAACGCTCACACACACTCCCTGTCTCGCGCTCGTCTATGTCTTCAAAAACATGACTAAGATTAAAAGCAGTACCTGCAAAAACTGGATAAGTAAAATTAGTAGCAGTTATGGGATCTAAGTATCCTGTCTTGTCCTGAGTTGGAATCTCAGGCTGAGAGGCTGCAGAGTGTTCAATTACAACATGAGAACTGATCATCTCTGCAATATCACTACGTACCGTTGAAGGTACTTTAGAAGCAATTGAAACTTCAGGCCTATCTGAAATAACAGGCTCTTCAGAAGGCATAAAATCTTCACCAAAATTCCTAGGTGTTGAATGTGCAATGGGGGAACCACTCACATGAGTTGTAGTGGTTGTGAGAGACACACTAGGTTTGGACTGGGCTGTTGAAGTTGCAGCATGTAAAATTTTAGCTCACTTCCTTATAACTGGCTGCACTTCGGGGTTACTCTCATCAGAATTCTTACCTAATTCTATAGATGCCGGCCTTTTAGCTCCCGTTACAAGGGGTGACAGAGAAGAAGTTAGGGAATTAGACTCAGAAATTTGGCTATCACTGTAATAACCCCAAAATTTTGGACTTTTTGTAACCCTTATGAATAGTGATTTTGCTGATTATGCTGAATAAGAAAACTTTTCATACCACACTTTATAGGGGTTCTTTTATTGTTATTCTGAGATCTTATTAGTACTCTATATGGCATATAAGTGTATGTGAAGATCGTCAGAATCCAAATTCGAACACTTTGATTTTTCCCGAAAATCCACCAGATTCCGAAAGAATTGAGTATAAGGTAACAGGATAAAAATGATTTAAATTCAAGGATTATAAGAGAGGATCATAAAAGGAATATAATGTATTGAGAAAGGTTAAGGGAACCCAAGTAATAAGATCCCGGGTATGATCCCTCAAACGATAAACGAAAACGAAAGTTAAGCGAACCGTATAACAGATCAGCGATCATTAGCCAAGTAATTAGGAGTTAATCAAAGAGGTTAGTGATGATGATGTCATCACACCAACAAGAAGAAGACAAGTGTGGGAAGATGATATAAGAGGATGACATAAGCATGACACAATGGGAAGGAATTGTTGGTTGATTATAAGCCACACAAATTTTACCATGGTAAAAGGTTAATTAACAACAAAAACAAAGCAACCAAGCAAGCAAACACATTCATTTTTCTTCCCCCCATCTCCTTGCTCACGGTTTTTTGAAGAAAAACAAGAAGAAAAATTTCCAAACCCAAGCTCCACTCAATCATAATTCAAGAGGTTTGTTTCTTTGGATCCTATATTTCATAACTAAGAAGAGCAAGTAGTTTGAGTGCTTGAATCAATGGTTTTCTATCTCAAACAAATTATTTTATTTTAGGGTGAATAGTAACTTTCAAGAACAAATTTTTGATTCTTGATTTTATTTGTAAGGTCAAGGTAGCTTAAGCATAGATAAAGGCTTCCATGGGCATTCCAAGGATCTTTCATGGATTAAAAGCTTCAAGGAAGGTATAAAACTTCAAACATTAGTTTTAATTTGAATATTTAGGAGTGGTTTTGATTAATATAGTTCATGAGAAGCATGATGCTTGTGGGTTTAAAGTTTGGTTGGGTTTGTAGCGATTTGGATGATTGAATCTTGTTTATAGTTAATGAAACTTAAGTATAAGCTTTTAGTTCATGATTGAGAGTAGTATAAATTGGAAATCTTGAGATGTTGGGGCTGTTGTAGTAGAGTATGGATGGAGTTTGGTTGTAGTAATGATTGTGGGATTGATTGTGGATTGATTTGGAGTTGTACAAATTTGGTAATCGCGTAAATATAGCCGTCGTAATGCCCGATTTACCTTAGACTGCTTTTGTTCTTAACATCAGGACCCGTGAAATCACTGTTAGATTTTGACCATTGCCATGATTAGATAGTTCATGTTACAAGCTTCATTTTGATATGTGGTTCGCTTAAATCCGATGTACGGTTTAGGAGAAACGACCGTTTTAAGTAACGGCGTTTCGCGACCGAACCATTACCCCTCGCCTTACTTTGAAACCTTGGTTAAGGCCCTTAAATGACTAATTGGAATATGAAACAATTATGTAAAGTGGATTAGGCAGTTGATAGGGTACTCGCGAAAGAATCGCCTTAAAATTCCTAATGGTTAATTTATTAAAAATGGTGGAGCCGAGGGTACTCGAGCGACTTAAGTGAATCGTTAAGCACGAAAGCGAACGTTAGGGTCTAATTGGTTAAAGTATAGATTCTTAAGTGACTTTGGTTTAATTCCAACTTATATATTGTTTATAGGTTACCAGACTCATCCCAGGACTTTTACCACCCCCAGTCGCTCAGGCAAGTTTTCTACCCGTTATACTGTTGTTGTGATGTAAATATATGTATATGCATTATCTTGTGATAAGTGCATGATTGTTATTAGCAAATCTTGCGATATATTAGAGCATGCTGATATGGTATATATGCATGTCTGTTTCGTAATCTTGATATCTCTTTGTTGATTCAAATGCTTATAAGTTGCATAATACCTATGCTAGAGATAAGCAGTAGTTGCGTATACCCTTAGTATAGGGGACCCAAAGGTGAACATTTTCTAAACTGGGAGTCAATGTTCCCGAGTATAATATATATATATATATATATATATTTATATATATAAATATAGTTTTCAAAACTATTAATCGAATAAGGTTTATTCGATAACTTTATTTTATTTAATGAATATTATTTTGAATATTCATTCGAGGACTTATGACTCCGCTTATTTTATTAAATGAATATTATTTTGAATATTCATTCGAGGACTTATGACTCCGCTTCATTTATTAAATAATATTCTTTATTTTATTAAAGAATAATGTTTCGATAATCAAACTTATTTTCGATTATTCAAATAAAGATCGTACTTTTGTATAAGTATATTTTTGGTTATTTATTATTTATTTCAAGTATAAGTTTTAAAATTTCAACTTCAATTATTTTAATAAGAATTATCCTTATGGGAATATTATTTAAATAATATTCAGATATTTTCTAATATATCGGGACTGATTTATTTCATTAAATCAGCATTACTCCAAACATTCTTAAAAATGTTTTCGAGTCTTCAAAATGATTTTAAAAGTTAGAGTGTATCCCAAAACTCGTTTTCAAATTTAAGATCTTCCTTTTGAAGGGGATTTAAATACTCGCTTAAAAATTGAGGGATCCGGCTCTGTGGTGTATTTTATATTCACAACGAGGTTGTTGTTTTGATAAATGAATTGATTACTTACCCAACGTTCGGGAAGTAAGTCCATCTAATTGAGTCGGCATAAGCGACAGGCCGGGGTACGGTCTATAAAAGTGTAAGTGGCTGGGTGGCAGCCCATCAATGCGTAAGAGGTCGGGTGGCGGTCCAGCACAAGGTCCTAATGAGGCCAGGGTGATGACCGGTGGGGGATTCATCCATCTACTAGTAGAAAAGGTTACTTATTGGTATCTTTGCCTGATCAGCAAGATATCAGGTTTATGCCAAAATTCTTTTCTTTCCAAAATTCATTGGATATTGAAACTGTGTTCATACTTTACATGACAGAGGTTTTCAGGAAATGTATGAGAGATATATATATATGGATATATATATATCGGGATTTAATGAAGTATCTCGTAACTTCATTTCATTCAATAATATTTCAAAGATCGAATCTATGCAAGTCTTATCTTGTAGTCTCATCTATGTGATGAACTTTTGAAACTGGTTATAACTTGAACGGTGGTAGTTCAAGTAGTATTTGGAAAAGATATAAGTATATTGGGGTATCTTGTAACTTCATCTTTTCAACTTATATCTGGTTAATGATTATCTTAGGCATGACAAAGATTTTCAGAAAAACGTTGAGACAAGGTTAAATATATAAGATCACCTTGCAACGATATTTTTATACAGTTATAAACTGGAACTCTGTGTATATTATACATGGTAGAGGATTTCAAAGATTTTGAAAATTATATAAGTATATATACTGAATATTTTGCGACTTTGTCGCGTTAAGATATCAAACTTGGTTCATTTCTTCTTGACCAAGACTTTCATGTGTACTATGAGAATGCTCATATATTGTTAATTATTATATATATTATTTCGGTGGTCTTGTTGCTCACCCTTGCTTTCTTCTTTCATCACACAACAACAGATAGACATGATGAACAGGACCAAGCTCCTAATTCGTGAGCGGATAGGAAATGTTCCGCAGTTTCCTGTAGGCGTTGATGCCGTTGTAGCTGAGGTAGGAACTACTAATAGGCTAGGCTTTCAACTTTTGTTGTACCAGACTTATGTACATTTATGAATTGTAATAATGGAAAATAATATGTAAATTTATTCAGAAACCCTTTTGAGGTGTAATGACTTATAATTGTGGAATAAAATGACTTGTGTTATTTTTGGTATTCATCTTTGAGACTATAACTTGTGGTGTGTGTGTATTGTGGGGTCACAGTACGCAGTAGATGATTGTTTATTAAGAATTAGGTGTTATTAAGGGAAATGGAACTCGTGACAACCCGGATCCCCGACCCCGGATTTGGGGGTATTACAATCACCCTAGGATAGATTCTGCGGGCTAGCAGAATCTTGGGCCACAGAATCAAAATTAAAGGAAGAAGAAGTATCAGTACTGTGAACAGAGGGTTGCTCATGTTCAAAGAAATTACCTCCTTCATTATCTTGTCCAGCAAGGGGATCAGAATCAGCATGTGTTGACCTAGGAGAAGGTTGCTTTTCCCTTTGCCCGACAGTGAATTGACTGTGAGATTGGCCATCATCTTGGTCATCATCAAGATGCTCGTCAGGAATCCCTTGAAAGGCGTCAGTATTAGCAGATGGATTATGAGCATGTGATGATATTTGTGAATTCCATGCTAGAGAAGTGACACCAGCATCATAAGAAAGCCACACTCAAACATTCTCAGGAATAGACATGGGTTTACCCTGATGTTTATCCTGGTTAGCAATAGTAGTTGGTGACTTAGTACCCATACCAATAGATGCAGAAGTGGGACTCCCAGAAAATGCATGCCTAACAGATAAAGCACTAGACAGTACTAAATGATTAATAAGCATTTGCAGATGAGGATACCAGCAGACAACATCAGTAATTGCAATGTCCCTGGTAGCAGGTGATCCCAGTTCACGGGCTAGGGAAACACCAAAAATTTGCATAGGAATCAGAATTTGATGAAAGTCTCTTTCTCGTGCATGAAAACATCTAGTAATAGCTTCGAAAAAGTAATTCCATTCCACATGAAAGAATTGTTTCTGAATGCTGACAGTGGATATTTGTCCAGTAGGAGGATAACAACCAATTTCCTCAAAAAACTTAAGGCGTTCTGCCGCTGTAGGTTTAGAGTCATAAGAATCCTTGACTGGGAAACCAAGCACTCTATTAAAAACTGCCTCTATAACCTCATAATCCTGACCGCTAAGGTAAACCAGAAACCATAGGGGATTGATTTACTCCCAAAAGTAACCAAACTAGTCCATTATTGCTGCAACGCATCATGGACCAGTGTTGGTTTTGCAGTAAAAGCAATACTAGCCTTGGAGTAGAAATTGAGAAATCGTACCCAAAACTTGAAATGCGGGAGTTGATCACCAATTTCCATTGTAATGTTATAAAAATTATTTTTAGCAAGTGAAATTTGGTGAGCCATTTTTTTTTGAAAAAAAAATTCCTTGAATTAATTGGATTTTTGTGAAAATAAAACAAACAATACAGACAATTAAGCAAGGAAATAACAAAAGTGCAAGTAAATTCCTTTTAATTAACAAAGAAGATGAAGAGGCGTAATCTTGTAACTAAATGACAGAATTAGAAGCAACAATCACAGCCGTAACAAACAAACTACTGTAATAATAATCTATTGAGAACAAATCCAAACCAAGTTTGCAACACCGATGTGAAAGTATGTGTATAGGCGTGTGTATATATATCGAAATAATATGAATAGTCACGGTGAAACACATTAAAACTACAGGTATAATCGATGCAGACAAGTAATGGAGAATAAAAATGGGCAGCAGTTTGTTATATGTAAGAGATTAGACACACAAAATAGTATCAAGGCTGTGATTATGATAATCGCTGGGAGGGAGGGTGGGGGCTGCTGTAAAAACTAGGGTTAAAAAAAAGGGTAAAAGTGAAAGTAAAATCGGGTTAGCGATGTATATATAGATATTATAATGAAATGACAAAAATACCCCTGTGAAAATGAGTAAAAACTCTAAGTACACACTAGGGAATCTAAGTCGAACATTATGTCAAAATTTGACTTGAGTTTCGACATAGGGACTAACTCGAAATACAGGCACTTAGTCAAATAAACAGCATAAAACCCTCTAGAGAAACCTAAGTCAAATTTCAAGTCGAAATTCGAGATAAGTTTCGAGATAGGAGTTATCTCGAAATTCCCTGAACCCTTAAACAAATTCTAAGTACCACCTGGGAATTCTATCTCGAACATTAAGTATGTTGAGCAAGATTGAAGTTGTATGCTTATCTCAACAATACTGGTTTGGATAACTCAACATAGGACAAGGAATTTAAAATAATCTATGTTCTACTAGGATCAGTACAGATTGGTTATTGGGTATATGCACAAAAGGTTTTGATTAGCTGCAGTGAAGAAGACGTCAACAACGATCCGTATAAACAAAAGAAACACTCGATGTGCAAAAGAAATGCTGTAAACTTTATTCACGCGGGACCCACAGGAGTATGCATTTGGTTTCCATTTGCTAATTCACCAAGCGAAAACAAAGAAACAAAGCTTTGCAAGAAAGAGAGCAAGTGGCAGTTTTTTTTGTTTAATATATTTTGCATGCATTCGGCATTTTCTTGGTTATTAAACAAAAAGAAACCAAAGTTCACTCAGCTGTAGTGCAAGGGATTGAACAAAAAAATAAATAAAGAAATATATTGCAAATTCATGCACATGGTGGGACCCAGCATTCTGTGAACACATAAATGATTCAAGTGAAATACAAAGGAAATGTCAGATGCGGTTGTCTTGCTTGTTTCTCGCTCCTCTCACGCATGGCGCGCACGTGTGGCGACCTCCTCTTGAGTTTCCACGTGCAACACAATTATATCCCTCCATGTCTGCTTGCTGTGTGTCGAGAAAAGAAATCAAATCTAGCAAAACAAACAGAAATTGCAAATTACTATCTTCTACTCCTCAAGGTCGCCATAGGCAAATGAGTCTCAAAGGCAAAAGACGGCATTGAATTACATTTAGTCACCTCAGACACTATCTTTGATCGCCACAGATATTATTCCAAGTGCTACAGACTCTTGATCTCCATAGAATTAATCCTGCAAGCTGTAAATTGGAACGCTTGGATGAAAATTGTCCACATGTTATCTTCTATCTCTCCTACATTCTACCATCTACAAAAACAAACGAATTACAGCAGAAAAAAAATACTTCTCAGCAAAAACACTATCAAAGCTTTGCAGAATTTTTCTTGTAGAGTTAGTTGATTTCATTTATTTAAATTAAGGAGAGAAGTGCTGCCCAATTTATTTCACACCAATTAAAGCCTTACAAACTTGTAACACTCATTATTTAAAGCTCTATTGATTGTATTTAATATCTTTTGATAGAAGCTTTGAATTCTTAGAGTGATGGATAGAACCCTAGATTGATAGTTATTATTTCAGTTCTCTCTATATTTGTTGCTTCGAATTATTTATATTCGAAGTTATAAGCAAACCTTATGGTTTAATTTCTTAATAATAAAAATTATTCCGTGAATCTCTTTGTGTTTGTTTATTTTATTTTCAAGATTTATTTTCCGTTGCAATTAATTTTAGAAAATGAAGAATATACATTCACCCCCCTGTATGTACATTTGGACCTAACAATTGGTATCAGAGCTTGGTGATCGATAAACAGATCTGATCCATTAGATTAGCAAGTTTTGTTGTTGATTTTGGTTGTATGGAGTCCGGGAGTGCTTCCGGTGTGTAGATCTGATTTGGATTTGTTGGTTTTGACTTGACTGGTTTGGTATTGTTGATTGACTGGGTTATCATATTTTGAGACGGCTTATTGCAAATTTTTCTCAGATTTGAAAAGATGAGTTCGCAGAAAGTTAGTAGTATCAAGGTTTCTCTGTTTGATAAATCGAGATATAATCAATGGAAAAAGAAAATGCTATTGTATATTCGGGCATCGAATCCAGAGTATATGAGAGTATTGAGAGAAGAAAGACATATGCCAATGAAGGATCATCCGTAGTTGCCTAATATGAGAATGTCATGTCCTGAAGCTGAATGTAGTGCACCTGACAAAGAATTGATAGCTCTGGATGAAGGCCTGCAGCTTATTTTGGTGGATTCGATGGATGATGATATGAGTCACCAAATTATGGTCTGTGAGAGTGCAAAGCACATGTGGGAAACCATAGAACTGCTTATGGAAGGAACTGAAGATGTCAGGCAGAATCGATTGGATATATTGATTTCACAATATGAGGCCTTTAAGTCCTTGCCTGGAGAAAGTATAACTCAGGTCTTTGAAAGACTGGACAAGCTGCTAAATGAATTAAGTATTCATGGCAAGACTTATCCTCAGAGAGAAGTCAACAGAAAGTTTATGCTTGTCCTACCTCACCATTTAGAGAACAAGGCTTCATTTGTTCGTGAGCGTGTTGACTTTGAAACCATGACACTTGAGAAGTTATATGGTAAGCTGAAGACTCATGAAATGGAGCAGGAACAGAGGAAAATCATCTATGGTAGAGGAACAGTTGATAGCAAGAATGCTGAACTACTCAAGACAACTGCTCTTGTAGCCAGTGGAATCAAAGAGCTTGACATTGTTGCTGAAAAGCCTAAGTCTAAAGATGAAACGCTCTTTGAGGCTGAGATGGATGATGTAAACCTCTCTGGGAGTCCAAGTGACTACTACACCACTGAGGAGCTGCAAAGCATGAAAGATCCTACTATGGCCAATCTAGTAGGGATGTTCAGTAACATCAGGTTTAGAAGAAAGCAAGGTTTTAGGGGTTCTGGAAGCAGCAACTGTGGTCAAAGGTCAAGTTCATCTTCTGGATCAGGTTACAAGACAGGGATAGTTGATAAAAGCAAGTTTAGATGCTATAATTGTGATGAGGTTGGGCACTTTACCACTGAATGTAGGAAGCCTCAACAAACAAAGATAAATGCAAAGCTTATCAGGAAAAGGACTCAGGTAGCTTAAGGAAGTATCCAGTGAAATCTTACATAGCTGAGGGGAAGAGCTGGGATGACACTGATGATGATGAAGAGTAATATGGAAATCTTGCATTGATGGCAGAATCTTCTTCTCATGTAACATTTCCAACTATTTGTGCTTTACCTCCAGATAACTTGTATGAGAATGAACACTGTGTCACCTTCAGGCAGACTGTCCTAGTGTATGGAAATGCTATTTCTCATCACTATCTTAAGGCACGATGCAATAAAAAGGAATGCATTGAACAACATGATGTCGTAAAAGAAGTGTATAGAAACGTTAGTACTACACTAAGATGTACTATGCTTGATGTCGAAGACCTTAAAGTAGAACTGAAGAAAGTTAAAGATGAAAATGATAAGTTAGTTCTTGATAGGGTCAGTGTTGAGAATCTTAAGCAAACTAATAAATATTTAGAGCTTAAGATCACTAAGAAAGGTTAAAGTAGACACTGTCAAGAATGCTTATGTGCATAACATGCCTAACATGCCTAAAGTTTCTAAGTGATAGGGAAGAAAATAAGGCTTGGGTATGTAATTAATGTTGCATTAATCATATCAGAATTGGGCCAACAGCTAGGCCCATTTGAGAAGGCCGAAAACCCTGAATATTAATTAATTTCGTAATTAATTAATAAGGGATAAGTCAGCTGATAAGATGAGTCCTAGTGGAGAAATAAATCCTTGTAGATTGACCTCCAAGGAACCTGGTGGGATAAGGAATCATCTTCCTACTTCTTAGGACTCCAAAGTCCATTCTAATTCTGAGACTTGACCACCAAGTCTCCTAACCCAAGTCCAATTCAAGGACTCCCAACATCTATATAAGGGACCTCACCCCACAAATCAGAACTACATTTTTGACTTGATCCTTGGCAATCAGCAAAGTACGTAGGCATCTTGTTAAGGCAGATCGAGTCACGAGACAAAAGAGAAGTCAAATCGAGCCTCGAAGCTCACGTTCCCTAGTAATAAACCCAGTAATTATTATACCTTAGTTTTTGATCCATAACATTTAGCACCGTCTGTGGGAAAGCACAACAACAACCATGGCGAGACCTCCATCAGTTCTTCTTCTTTACTATCATCAATTTGATAAATGGCTATTCTGAGAGCTTGAATGGATGTTCTTTCAAGTCCATCGCCAAGTCTGATAACCTTAGGATGTGAAGAGTTTTCATTATAACATAAGCATCTTCCTTTCAGAATAACTTCCACCTTAGAAGAATTCTTCAGCATAGGAATTTCTCTTCCATTACCTTCAGTAATCGTTGGACTGTAATGAGAAGTCTTTGTACCAGAGATTCTGCATAGATCTCTTATAGCCTTCAAAATATATTATGACCATCTTCTTGTAACATCAGATTTTACTTCCAGAAGATAGTGAATATGTTGAAGTTCTCTAATAGACTTATTTAATACATCAGTATCAGCTAATCTATAAGTCCTTCCATCATTGAGAAATAAGATCAATTTCTCTTTTAGATTCTCCTTATCATGAGCATCTATCACAACTTGAGCAGACAACACCTTGTCAAGGTGCCTTTGTTTGATTTGTTCATATGGTTTGTCTGTCAATATGAAAGGATCTCTTAGAGTAACCTCTACTCCTGTTTGAATCTTCTCTTCGTTAGAACCTAATCCAGCTCTATCTCTAGGTTGCTTAGATTTCAACCCAAATGTAGCAAGTTGATTAATCATGAGATTGCATTTTGGTTCAACTGGAGTAGCTTTCTTCCATAACAGCTTCTTCTTATCAGCAATTATCATTTTATCCAAATCAATTTGAGCATTGTCAGTAGTTGATGTCTTGACAGCTTGATCAGAATTTGTTGTTTCTTCTGTACCTTCTTGTCCTTTATTCTGAACAACAACTTGAGCAGTGTCAGAGGTTATTTTAGAATCTTCATTTATCTTTCTTCTTTTCATAATTTGAACAGTTTCATCTTCAACAAGATTATCATCAGTTACTTAAACCATTTTACACACTGGTTTCATCAGATCTTGAGAAGTTTTCAAATCTAGTGACTTGGTTGGTTCATAAATTTTTCTTTTCCCTTTGTCTTTGGGATCACTCACAGTCTGTGATCTAGTCTTGAACTTTGAAGTTTCAGAATTTGACTTTTCCTTGATCACAATGCCTTTTTCCTTAGGCCTTGGAGGTTTCTTTGCATCAGAAGCTTTAGACTTAGGATTTGTCTTCTCAGCAGCAAATCTAGCTTCTTCCTCCTTGAGAGTTTCTAAATCCATTCCTGGATTGTGTTTTAGAAATAATCTTCTTTCTATCTCCTCATCAAGTGTCTGGATTTTAGGATCTTTGTAATAAACAGTAGTCTGCTTCCCCTTTAACTTCAAAGTTTGCAAAAACTTCTGAGAGTCTTCAGATCCTGACTGAATCAGAATATCAGAACTTGACATCGGACTTTGCTTATCACCACTTGACTTCAGTCTTTGAGCATTCACAGCATCAAAACTTGACTTGTTCTTAATAGAAGATTTTCCTTGAACTTTTCTTTGACCTCTGCTCTTTTCAGAGTTTCCCTGGTCATCACCTTTATCATCCTTTTTCTTCAATTCTTGAGTAGGTGAGCATTTGGACTTAACTACCTTCTCTCCTTTTTGGCATCATCAGGAAGTAAGAGAGAAAGAAGAAGTTCAACTGAAGATTGGATTTCATCCAATTGAGCTTTCTGAGAAGCTTGATTAGCCAGAACCACAGCAATTTGGGCATGTTGCTTCTCTTGAGTTTTCTCAATGGCTGCAACTTTTTCAGAAATAGGTCTGATATACCTGTTCTTGTCAAGCTTGATCTGTAGATTGAAATTATCAGCTTGTTCCCTGAGTGTATCAACCTTTTCATGAGTAGAAGTATGTAGACCTTGAAGATGTTTTGTAGACAGAGATGTGATCTTGAGTTGTGTCTTGAAATCAGCATTTGTGAGCAACTCATCAGCTTTTGCAATATGCTCTGTCAGAACTTTAGAACATGGAATAAAATCTGATTCATTCTACTTCTTGGTCCACTCAACACCTCTATGAGTATCCTCCCAAGGAATAGGTGCTTCCTTTTCAACAAATTTCTTCACCAATTCTTCCTTGCCCAGAGTAGGTACTGGAGTCTCAACGGAAACACTGTCATCAGAACTTGAGGAAGACTCATTCTGTTCTGATAGCTCAACAGTGTGTGAAGCAACTGGAGATTCAGGAATAACATCATCTAAATTCTGATCAGCAGAATTTACCTCCAGAGCTAGTGTCTTTGATGTAGATGGAGCTTCCAGATAAAGAACTTCAGTTATATTCAAATTATGAATATCTATTTCAGAATTATCAGTTTGTTCTTTAGTATCATCTGTAGCTTTAATAGGAGAGACAAGAGGGGTAACAACTGTGTCATTAGTAGTGTCTTTGGCTTGAGCTGGAAGGGCTTCAATGATAATTGGTTCTTGTGAGATCAGAGATTCCTGATCCCCTTCCTCAGCTTCTTTAGTATCTTCTGATATAGCCTTAGCCAAATACCTCATAGCCTTCATTTTCTTCAATTTCCTTGCCAATGAAGGAGTTGCTTAAGCAACATCAGAATTTACAGATTTCCTTTTCAAAGTATCAGAACTTTGGGATGCTTTCTCTTTCTGAGAAGTAACATTCTCAGATTCAATTATCACAGGTTCAGATGCATGAACTCGTGCTTCAATTGCCATCTCTGTAAGAAATTAAGTGAGAAAGAGAGTGTTTGCAAAGTGTTTGTTAAAAGTCCTGAAAGAAAACGCTTCAGAGAATATTAGAGAGAGAGAGAGAGAGAATAAGAGAGATGAAAAATAGAAAAGTAAATAAAAGATTAGAAAATCTGTTAACTCCCATATATATACTCTCCATTCAACAGTTATATTTTTGAAGCATGATATACACTTTACACCTGGCACCGTGTGAACAGTCAATAAATGGTTAGAGCAGGAGTTAATGGGCACGTAAAATAAGCAATAATTACCGTGCACATTTATTCTGATTTAAATATGACTGTTTCAGATTTTGCCACAAATAAGTCAAGTAAAGAAAAATGTCACGTAAGCATCAAAGATTCCATCAGGATTTAATATCAGAACTTAACTTATATTAGATTTTAACAGTCATCAGAGCATGGCTTCTGTACTCAAAAAGTGAATATCTTTTTCTGTGATTCTTCATACAAATACTGACTTATTTTCTTCAGAGTTTAATCATCAGAACTTCCATCAGAACTTGTCCTCAGAATTTATGCAAATGACACTTAACTATTTGTCAAAAACAACTTAATCACCACAGTAATTTTCATCATTCATATGGAGTGAAAGTGTGTGCATTCACCAAAATATCAGATAAAGATGAAAGTCTGATCAACTTCAGTACATCTTAGAAATAAGGCATAACTCAGAAAAATGCCTAAAATCTGTCATTAGTCATGATGTCTACTATAGAAAAAAATTATGCAAGAATTCACCTCAACCGTTTGTGCTCATTTTATGCATCTTTTGAAATTCCTTTTTTTACAGTGGCTTCTCAGTGTAAGTGAGTCACGCCTGCTTATCAGAATTTATGCTGTTATCAGAGTATTTCTCCAGTAATCATAGAGTGTGAAAAGTCACCAAAAAATTTTTTTGCTTTTCTAATGCATATTACTTTATACCAGCAATGCACTTGGGTCTTCCCTTCCACATTTTTACTCTAGATCTCAAAGGAGTACATGACTTTTATTCTTTTCTTTTCTTTTGATAAGTGAGGCTTATCAGCACTTAGTTCATTTTTAAGATTTACTGACATCAGAATTTGACAGATAAGAAATAAAAATCTAGTTTGTGACTTAGTAATAAGATACACAAAGTAAACTTGAATAAGCTCAATATCAGAATCTACTTGTGTTAATGAGTTTCCACATAAACAACTAATTCAAACATTGGATTTCTAGTATGTTAAAGACTACTAGGTCACCATCTAGCACAGTTATCCTCATTGGATTGAATAGTCATAGAATATTCAAAACACTTATCAGAGTATATAAATCCACATCAGATAATAATCAGCATTTAATGAATTTTCAAATTAAGCACAGATGACATAGAGATAATATAATCTGTAAACACTGATCATAAAGTCTGATGCATGAGAACAAAAACTAGGCAGATTTAGAGAAAGAACCTGAAACCATTCCAATTTCATTTACCAATCTTATAAAGGTAGCTTCACATAGTGGTTTTGTGAAGATATATGTTAGCTGTTGATCTGTTGGAACAAAATGCAATTCCACTATACCTTCATCCACATGTTCCCTTATGAAATGGTACCTAATGCTGATGTGCTTTGTCGTTGAGTGTTGAATTGGATTACCTGTCATAGCAATAGCACTTTGATTATCACAGTAAATAGGGATTTTAGAAAATTCTAACCCATAATCCAGTAAATGATTCTTCATCCGAGGAATCTGTGCACAACAGCTTCCTGCAGCAATATATTCTACTTCTGCAGTTGATGTGGAAATTGACTTTTGTTTCTTGCTAAACCAAGAAACCAATATGCCTCCAAGAAATTGGCAGCTTCCACTAGTGCTTTTCCTGTCTATTTTGCATCCTGCAAAATCTGCATCTGAGTAACCAATTAGCTTAAAATATGATTCCCTAGGATACCACAATCCTAGATCAGCTGTACCCTTAAGGTACTTAAAAAATCTTTTCACAGCTAATAAGTGAGGTTCTCTTGGATCAGCCTGAAATCTTGTACAAAGACAGGTAGCATACATGATATCAGGTCTACTTGTAGTTAGATAGAGTGAGGAGCGAATCATACCTCTGTAGTTAGTAATATCTACTGATTTACCAGTATCCTTATCTAATTTGGTTGCAGTGGCCATTGGAGTGGATGCGGTTGAACAATCTTGCATTCCAAATTTCTTTAGTAAATTTCTGGTATACTTGGATTGACAGATAAAAGTGCCTTCTTCAGTTTGCTTGACTTGAAGGCCCAGAAAATAGCTGAGTTTTCCCATCATACTCATTTGATATCTTGACTGCATTAGCTTTGCAAACTTCTCACACAATTTGGAATTAGTAGAACCAAATATGATATCATCAACATATATCTGTACCAAAAGTAAGTCATTTCCATAGTTGAGGTAGAATAAAGTCTTGTCAATTGTGCTTCTGTGAAATCCACTTTCTAGAAGAAATTGAGCTAAAGTCTCATACCATGCTCTTGGAGCTTGCTTAAGGCCATAAAGTGCTTTGTCAAGCCTGTAGACATGATTGGGAAATTTAGGATCTACAAAGTCTGGAGGTTGTTTAACATATACCTCTTCTTCCAATTCTCCATTGAGAAAAGCACTTTTCACATCCATTTGAAAGACTTTAAACTTCTTGTGAGCAGCATAAGCCAAAAAGATCCTTATGGCTTCTAATATAGCAACTGGTGCAAATGTTTCATCATAATCAATACCCTCCTGTTGAGAGTAGCCTTTAGCAACCATTCTTGCTTTATTCCTTGTAATTATGCCATCACTGTCAGTTTTGTTTCTGAACACTCATTTTGTACCAACAACTGATCTGTTCTTTGGTCTTGGCACTAGGGTCCAGACTTTATTTCTTTAAAATTCATTTAACTCTTCCTGCATTGCTTGCACCCAATCAGCATCTTGAAGAGCTTCTACCACATTCTTTGGTTCAGTCTAAGATAGAAAGGAATGATAGAGACATTCATTTGAAGTTGCAGTTCTAGTTCTGACACCTGCTTCAGGATCTCCAATGATTAAATCAGGTGTATGTGTTTTAGTCCACTTCCTTGCAGATGGAAGTTGATCTCTAGAACTGGATCCTCCCCTATGATCCATGTTGTCTCCATCAGTATTTTCTGATGCTCCCCCTGTAGTTATGCTCTCTCAGACTTCGGAATTTGAATTTGATTTTTCTGGAGGTGAAAAATCAGAGCTTCCAGAATTATCAGAATTTGGCTCATCAGAACTTGAAGAGCCAGTGACAGGTTCTGATGCTTCTCGAGAGTCTTGAGATGTGGTAGGTTCTTCAGCTTGCTCCCCCTGGACAGGTGCATTTTCCTTTGGAGTTGTTACCACAGTTTCAACGACATCAGAACTTAATCCATCAGAACTTACAGGATCAGGATTTAAGTCATCAGAATTTCCAGAATCAGAATTTAAATCTTCATTCTCAAATCTCAGTTGATCATGATCATCGAAATCTTCAAGTCCAGTAATCTTCTTATCATCAAAAGAGACATTGATAGATTCCATGACAACTCTTGTTCTTAAATTGTAGACTCTGAAGGCTTTTGTGGAAAGTGGATATCCAACAAAAATTCCTTCATCAGCTTTTAGATCAAATTTTGACAGCTGCTCAGGATGAGTCTTAAGAACAAAACACTTACAACCAAATACATGAAAGTATTTCAGATTTGGCTTCTTTTTCTTCACCATCTCATATGGTGTTTTTCCATGCTTGTTTTTAAGTGTAGCAATTTGTGTAAAACAAGCAGTCTGCACAGCTTCAGCCCAAAAATAGGATGGTAGCTTTGCTTCATCAAGCATTGTTCATGCAGCTTCAATGAGAGTCATGTTCTTTCTTTCTACAACTCCATTTTGCTGTGGAGTTCCAGGTGCAGAAAATTCCTGTTTGATTCCATGATCTTTGTAGAACTCTTCCATGATTGAATTATTGAACTCAGTGCCATTATCACTCCTTATTATTTTAACAGAATCTTTGATCAATTTATCCAGCTGTTTGACATGTTCAGTTAGAGTAGATGTGTTTCAGTCTTCGTGTGCAAGAAATACACCCAAGTGTATCTTGTGAACTCATCCACTATAACCATATCATAGTTCTTCTTTTCAATAGACATGATATTGACTGGACCAAATAGATCAACATGCAGTAGGTGATAAGGCTCAAGAATTGATGACTCAGTTTTGCTCTTGAAAGAAGATTTCTTTTTGTTTTGCCTTCTGACATGAATCACAAAGGCCATCAGAAGCAAATACTATTTTTTCCAGTCCTCTCACAAGATCTTTCTTTACAAGTTCATTTATATTGTTGAAATTTAAATGAGAGAGTTTCTTGTGCCAATTCTAGCTTTCTTCAATTGATGCTCTACTCAATAGACAGATTGCAGAACCATCAGTATTTCCTGGCTTTATAAATGTTACCATGCTTGTATCCTTTCGGAACCACTTTGCCTGTAGAATTACTTATAACTTCACAGTATTCTTCAAAGAAATCCACATGATAACCTCTGTCACATATTTGACTTATACTCAACAGATTGTGTTTAAGTCTTGAGACAAGAGCTACTGATTCAATGATGACATTCTCAAGATTGATCTTGACAAATCCCAGAGTTTTTCCAATATTGCCATCTCCATAAGATACTCCTGGGCCAGCTTTCTCCACAAAATCCGATAGCAGAGCTTTATTTCCAGTCATATATCCTGAACATCCACTGTCCAGAACTAGGATGTTCTTCCTGTTGCCCTGCAATCACAAAGACCACTAATGGTTAGTTTTAAGGACCCGGACTTGCTTGGATCCTTTGGCCTTTTTAAGTTTGTTAACATTTGCAGCGGATTTAACATCAGAGTTTATGCTAACATTTTTCTTATTAGTATTAACAGTATCAGACTTTGCATCATACTTTACACTAGAAGGAATTAAAGCAACTTTCTTCAAAAAAGGTTTTATCTGATAATAATGATAGTACAAACTATGATATTCCTTACAAGTATAAATGGAATGCCATATACTACCACAATAAAAATAAGGTTTTTATGGCTTAAACCTAACAGATTGACTCTTACCTCCTGACTTAGAAGGTAAGGAGTTTATATTCTTATTCTTCCTGCAAAAAGAAGCCAGGTGGTTAGAGTTTCCACAGTTATAGCATTTCTTTCTAGGAGCATTAGGAACAGGCATATAATTGTTGCTTTTATTCACACCTTCCTTTCCATTCCTATTTTTCCTAGCTACCTTTACCTTGTTTACACTGGTAATCTCTTTCAGCTTATGTTTAAGCTGCTTCTTTGTCATTAAGCCTATGTTAACTTCAGTTGGTTTATCCTGTTCTAATTTGTCAGAAGTTGACTCTGCTATCACTTCTGTCTCAATATCTTTCATCTTTTCAGAATTAGACTTTATAGTTTTAGCTACAAATTTAACAAGATTTACCTTTGTCTTACTAGTCTGTTTAATAATAATTGGCTTAACTTGTTCAGTTCTTTTTTCACTTTTCTCATCTCCATAACCTAAGCCCTCTTTCCAGTTCCCACTACTTAGTATATCCTGAGTTGTTCTGCCAGAGTTAGTCCAAGTCCTGATAATCTCTCTCTCCTTTTCTAACTCAGTTTTTAGAGATTTATTCATTTTTAGCACTTCATCTCTAACATAGAAAGCATCATCTTTATCCTTCTGAGTTTGATGGAACATAACTAACTCTTTTTCTAAATAATCATTCCTCTTTTTAAAAGCATGATTTTCAGAAGTTAATCTTTCACATGTTAAAGTTTGATCTCTATAGTTAATAAACATGGTTTTAAGATATAATCTCAACTCAGTATTATCATCAATATGAAAGGCATAAGGTGTTTGAGGTACCTTTAACTCAGCAGCATCAGAAATGCTATCAGCATTTGCCATCAAGGCATAGTTCTCCTCATCTTCAGAATCTGAAGTGTCTGTCCAGCTTTTCTTCTTTGTGACAAGAGCCTTGCCTTTATCACTCTTTCCTTACTTGCAGTCAGGAGATATGTGGCCTTTCTCACCACAGTTGTAGCATTTGACATTTGAGTAATCTCCTCTGTCAGACTTTCCTCCTTTGCCTTCAGATTTTCTGAAGCCCTTCTTATCAGAACTTCTACCTTTCCTGGAAAACTTCTTTCCCCTTCTGAATTTCCTGTATGCTATCTTTGTGATACCCTTCACCATAAGAGCACACAGCTTCATCATCTCTTCATCAGCATTTACTTCAGGTAGACTTTCAGTTTCTGAATCATCATCATCGGAACTTGATGATTCTGAATCAGACTTTAAGATGAGAGCCTTTCCTTTTCCTTTCTTTGATACAACCACTTTGGGGGATTCCTCCTCAGCATTAAGAGCAACTGTCCTTGACTTTCTCCCATGTCTCTTGCTTCTTTGATCCATCTCAAGTTCATAAGTCTTGAGCATTCCATAAATTTCATCAAGAGTAGCTTCATCAATAGCATATTTGTCTTTTATAATAGTAGCTTTCAAATCCCAACTTTCAGGAAGAGCTAAAAGGAATTTTAGATTTGAATCTTCAATGTCATATTCCTTGTCCACCAGTGACAGATCATTCAAGAGTTTGACAAACCTGTCATATAAGTCAGTTAATGACTCATCACTTTTTGAGTCAAAATGCTCATACTCTTGAGTGAGTATAGTCCTCCTGTTTTTCTTGATTGCATCAGTTCTCTGACACTTTGTCTCCAAAGCATCCCATATCTCCTTTGCAGTCTTGCATTGAATTACCCTATTTGACATGACATTATCAATGGCATTATGCAGCAAATGCCTTACCTTTGCATCCTTGGCAATAGTTGAGATATCTTCAGCTGTGTATTCACTTTTCTCCTTTGGTATTGTCTTTGCTGGCTGATCTGCAACTGCAACAGAGAGCTTGGTTGGCTTATGCGGTCCTTCATAAATTCTGTCAAGGTAGTCTGGATCTCTAGCTTCCAGAAACATAACCATCTTTACTTTCCATATGGGATACTCAGAAGGTCTCAGCATGGGAAACCTGATAGTCTCATATCGACTATGGGTTTGAGTCTTTCGAGTTTCTTCAGTTTTGGCGGGCTTGGTTGGATTTTCTGCTTCTTCAGACATGATTGTTTTGGATATTTACTGTATGTGTGTTAACAGATAAGCTCTGATACCACTTGTTAGGTCACACAACACTATAGAAGGGGGATAAATACAGTGTAGAATACAATCAAATCAATTTAAAGCACAAGTAACAGAAAACAGATGTATTCGATATACTAAACTCTGTTACAATGGAACTTTTCTCTCTCAGTGATGAACAAATATCACGAGAGCTGCTAGGTTACAATGTATGATCTTCTCGATGATCGTAACTTATAGAGTAAACCTATGTCTTTGTTTATATAGACACAGAGTTACAAGATAACTTCTAATTGATATGGAATATAATTATGTCTCCTAAAATATATCAATCAGATATCTTATATAAATCTTCTAGTCCTCTAACTCTTTCTATGCATATCTTCTTTTTGTATTAGTCTCGATCTTCACTCCTGTAAATCAGCTTCCTTCTTTAACTGTTAGTCCTCCAGTACTAAAGTTCTGATATCCATCTTCTGATAATCTAAATCCTGATATCCTTAAGTCCTGACTTCCAATAAGTCCTGATTCCAGTAAGAACTGATATTTCCTGTTAGTTAAGATCTGAAAACTAAACATGAAACATATTAGACATGACATCTCAAATATATCCAACAGAATATATGTCTTATATATAACTTGAAAGGGTTGCTATAACATTCATTACATAGATAGATATTGATCTTTCAATATAGTTATCTTGTCAAGGACTAAGAGCTATTCTCTTCTTTGTTGTTATGTATTATGAACTTTACTCCTTTATAGAGTTGGGGAAGTCCCACTAGGGGCAACCTCTTTAATCTTTAGTACCAATATACAGAATTTAACTATATGTGTGTGTGTGTCTATGGGCCTGATCTAGAGCATATATATGCTCTTTAAGCTTTTTGGAGCATACCATTTGTATGTCGTTGGATGGATGAACGGATGGCTTGGATTAAAAAAAAGTAGGACAAGCCGTTGTTAGTAACCGCGGCTCGTGTACGGGCCGCTGTTATTAACAGCGGCTCAGTTCAACAAAACCCAGAAAACCAAAATATACACACCTGTACACACATCATACAATCAAACATATGCCATACAATTCAGTTATATATAGTGCATTTGGGTGCAGTTCTTCAGATAATAATAGATCAGATGTGAAGGGATATGGGAAAGGGCCTGACAAACATAAAAAAATATTGTCGCTGGAAACTGGTGTGGGTAAGTATGGATGTCAAATCAGGTTCATGTTTTTCTAGCCGGAAGGGATGATGAACGAGAAAAGGAGAGAAGCTTTTTGGCTTTTACCAGCACCTGAGCATCAAAAGCCTAGTGTCAAGCTTGAGAAACCATCAAAAATCCAGAAAATGGATGTAGCCTCTGGAAGTAGTAGGGTTGAGAAAAAGAAAAAGAGAAAGAGTAATACTGAAATTAGGTCAGCCTCAAGAAGCAAGTCCCTTAAAATAGAAGAACCAACCAAAGTTCTCGACGATGCACTATATGAGAAAAGGTTTTGTTAGAAGGAGCCGCTGATAATAACAACGGCCCGTACAAGAGCCGCGGTTATTAACAGCGGCCCGTCCTTTTTTTTTTAATCCAGACCGTTCATTCATCCATCCAACTACATACAAATGGTATGCTCGAAAAAGCTTAAAGGGCATATGTATGATATATATATATATAAAAGGTCTTGTTGGAAGGAGCCGCGGTTATTAACAGCGGCCCGTACATGAGCCGCAGTTATTAACAGCGGCTCGTCCTAATATTTTTTTTAATCCAGGCCGTCCATTCATCCATCCAACGGCACAAATGGTATACTCCAAAAAGCTTAAAGGGCATATGTATTATATATATATATACACAATATTTACGTGACTTATTGATATTGAGGAAATATAAATGAATGGCTTATTGTTATTGGATTCAAAACTCTTACTCCGAGTAATTTCAAGAAAACCTATTGCATAGTTAGTCTTGATAAATAATAAGTTATACAAGAATTTTTTAAAATAAATAAATAAATATTAGAGTTGGAAGCATATCAAAATTTTGGTATTTTTTCTACTTTTACGTCGAAGTGATATGATTCAGGGTCTTTAACCTTTCAAGTAAGGCATAATTTGACTTTCTTACGTTCTCCTGAAGTTTTAATATTTCTTGGGACTAAATTCCTTTTTTTAAAAAAAAAAAATTTGCATTAATTATTAGAAAAGACCAAGTCTATCTATATCCACATTATAAAATAAATTGAAGTGTTTATGTATATGAATATTTGCGGGGATGGTCTTGTGTAATTAAAAATGTTTTTCCTTTTATCTTGTTTGTTTCTTACTATGCTTCCTCGTCAAATTACTGATTCATCTCCGGATTCTTTGAAATCTACCGATTCACCACGGGCGACCTGGTTTATTCCTCTTTGCCTGAAATTGTTGACGAGGATCTCCCTCCTTCAAGGGTTGTGTTTTCCGAATTTTGCTGTTAGAATGTTGTTTGAGCTTTTCTCTTATGGCAAGCCTTCGAAGGTTACGGGGATAATGAGGACATTATCGGTGATATGCCCCTGTCTCTCTTAGGTTTGCCCCCTTGCTCTAATGTCCCGAATACAATCCTCCTAGTAGACTTTGACCATTTGGTACTTGATTGGTCGTCCTTCTTGGATTGCCCTATTTTGTTGGATGGGCCTGCTGGCCAGCGAACAATGCATCACAGGAGAACAACGGAGGACACTCATGCCAACTCATGGTTGAAGCACGTGCAGGTGAATACACAACCAAGTAGCACCAACAACAATGCCGAAGATTCAAGTAAGGGATGATAGAACAATAGTTAGTGTTTAACTATTTAACAAGCTGTAATCTCAACTTTGCTAGTCTATTATAGTTGTCTTGTCCTTTTAGGCATTGTACTTGATTTGGAGGTGACTTCACTTACTTCATCACCGTTATGATAGACCTCTACATTTTATTTATAAAAATACTAAACATATTAGCTAGAAATAAAAAAATTAACACCTCGTAACAACTTAATAACAGCCTCATAACAACCCCATACTTATAAGGACTCAATATGGGCTACTACATTCATTCACTATAACTAATTACTTAATTAAAAATTTTAATATAATATTCAGTACATGTTCGGTCTCGCTCTTACGACTTACGAGTATTAAGATTCATGTAATTCATTAAAACAGAAAGATGTATTTATTTTATTTATTTATTTATAGTTAAATGAAGCGGATATATAACTATTTTTTTAAATCAAATTAATTGGTAAAACTTATTTATTCTATACAAATGTTAAGAATACTAAAATAATTCTCAAAATAAAACTAAATATCAATTAGACAAAGAAATTTCATTTCAAAATAAAATAAAAATATTTTTCTTGCTTATTTATAGTTAAATGAAGCGGATATATACTATTTTTTGTAAATCAAAATAATTGGTAAAAATTATTTAATCACAAACAAATGTTAAAAATAGTAAAATAATTTTCAAAATAAAACTAAATATCAATTAAACCAAGAAATAATCCACCGGCATCATTACCACATCAATTAAAAATAATTTATAGCTAATTTGTTAGCATTACTCTTAATATTTAATCCTGTAATTTTTTACATAATTAAGGTTCCGTTTGAAATTATTGTTTGAAACTGATGCGCTGTAGAAAAAAGTGTTGGGGAAGAAGTGATGTCAAAAAAATCAGATGAATATTTGTTAATAGCTTTTGATTTGTTTATAATTTGAGATATAATATAAAAAAACTAATATTTTTAGGATGATTTGATAGTGAAATATATAGTTATTTCCTACAAAAGTTAAAAAATAACATTTTTTTAAATTGTGGGAAACCTACTTTTTCTAAAAATAATTTTTAAATCAAAAACAATTTTTAAGAAAGCTGTTTTTAAAATTTATCAAATACCTTTTTACTAACTAATAAAGTCCATAAATTCAATTATATACCTAACGAGCCCGAAAACGTGGGCCAACACTACAATCTTATCAGTAAGACTTGGGTGGGCTAGACTGGATTCGATTAGTTTCGGTCCCTGACTTTGGACAACAATTTTATTTTACAAAACTATTATATGCAACTTGCATAGTAAAAATGTAAATCAAATTTTTTTATTTAATTCCTTCAAAAAAATAAAATTTATTATTTTTATAATAAGAAATAATTGTTGTGCAAACTGGTGGAACAAAAAATTAATCACAATAATAAAAACTACATTTGAATAAACCGAATCAATCAAATGTAACTTTACGTTTGACCTCAATCAGCTCATTCATTCATTCACTCATCTCATTTATAAATTTGTAATAATTGAGAAATCAGTAGTGGATATATCTACTATATAAAATAACTACGTAATAGAGTGGTGAGATGCCAGCTTACAAACTGTTCAACATAAATTTCTAATTTTTTGGTGCTCTAGCTTCGTAAAATTATGGCGCTTAAATAATAACGAAGGTCTACGCTATTGCATCTTGGCCTCGATCCTTCACTCCAACACTATTTTTTATATTATTTTTCTAATAATAATATTTAAATTTATAGCATATTATATGACGAACTCCCAGCCCCCATATAAGAAAATCAAATTTATTCCAACTACTTTTTCCTTTGTTTGATAGATCCCTCCAAATTTTTACTATCAAATTAATTTAAAATATTAATAAATAAAATAATTTATAAAAAGAATTGAAAATATATTTATGTAATTTAATTCTTATATCATTATTGAGTTCTATATGATATAAAATGTGAGTCGGCTTTTAAGAAATTTATTTAATTATATTTAATATTTTTAGTCTGTAATACTATAAATTACATTTTTATTGAAATTTTCGTTCTCATATTTTTATTGTATAATTATTGGTTTTATTAATATTTTAAAAACTACGAATTTTGTATATGTTGTTATTATGAGATAATTAGCATAACACATTTCAAATATATAATTGAAATAATTTTGATAATTATCAATCATGGCCACGACACAAACCAATTTGGAGGAAATGTATGCAAGTTTATCATTAGCAGAAGAGGAGGATGGGGGCCTTTTCGTTGGGGAGGAAGAAGTTATACAACACAGACAAGTGTTCATTCTGGTTGGGAAATTTTCAATTGATAAGTGATAAGTGGATTTTATATCCACTTGGAATGCTTTATTACAAGTTTAAATTGGTGTTTTGGACTCAAGTTGTTGGTATTTTGATGTATTTTTGTGTTAATGCATTTCAGGTATCAGTTAAATGAAGAAAAAAGCTTTTAAAGGAAATATGATTAAAAGTGATCAGAATTGGAAGCCAAGGCCATTGTCAAGTTGTAGAGAATCTCAATAGCTTCGCGTGGGCAGTTGAATCGCCTAATTCTGACGAGTAGAACTCAAGTTATGGTCAAAACAAGATTCATCAGAATATTTTTCCAGTCAGTAGCTGAGCGCCCGCTCAGCAAAGCTGAGCGCCCGCTCAGAGAGCTGAGCGCCCGCTCAGGAGAGCTGAGCGCCCGCTCAGGAGAGCTGAGCGGCCGCTCAGGGCGCGGATGGTCGCTGATTTCGCTGAAAAAGCCTTTTTTTGAGTAGAATTTGACGATTTTAAGGGTCCAGGTCCACTAGGGGCGTATATATACTTAAAAAAGGGTTTTCATCATCCGGGAAGATTGGGATACCAAGGAGAAGACCTAGAAGCACAGAACAACTCCGAAAAAGAAGATCTTATTTTCAACTTGTGATTCTTTGAATTAGTTGTAACGTTGGATGCTCGTTTTCGTTCTTGTTGAACCTAGATCTCGTTTATTCGTACTTTGATTATTATTTAGTTTATTAAGACCTTGTTTATACCATGCTTTCATTGGAACCCATGGTGACGATGAGTTCGATTATGGGCTAATCGTTGTCATGGGATTCTAGCGGATTTACTTATGGATTTTAATAATTAATTGTTTCGATATCTTGGTGTGTGGTGATTGATTGATATCCTAGTATTGGTTGTGCTTATTCGTCTTATGTGCGTAGCTAACATATAAGATAGCGTGTTAATCTCTATTGAAGCGACAGTGAATATAGAGGTTTAGAACTTGCCATGCTAGCATAGGTTCATGTATTTGTTATGCATGATTCGTAGGTAACTCTAACCGTTTTACTTGCCCTATGTAATCAAGATAGATAACTTGTGCTTAAACCGTTATGTTGTCAAATTCTATAGACATATAGGGTCTCAATATAATTGGTGCCTATTCAGCTTCTATCTCTTTTGTGGATGTCTGGTAGAATGGTACTCGTGCAACGAAAGTTGGCGTTTATCAGTTTCGTGTTATCTGATTAGTGTCCTCACCATCACATGCTAAGGTTAAGAACGAGAAGGCTATTGAACGAAGTATTTAATGAAGTTAGAATCCCATGTTTGTCATATATAGTAATTCAACCTCAATTCTCTTAGTTAATGTTATTTAGTATAATCTCTTAGTTTAATAAAAACACAATTTGTTATTTGTCTTAGCATTGAGTGATAACCATACATTGTTGCATAGGTGCATAAATTGAACTTAACCTAAACCAGTCTCTGTGGGAACGAATCTGATTTATATCTTATACTACTTGCGAACGCGTATACTTGCGTGAATATTAGCGCGTGTTTTCGCCCTAACAAGTTTTTGGCGCCGCTGCCGGGGACTCGGTGTTAATTTTTAGTTTATGTGCTTGTCATCAGTGGTCGTTAAAGTTCACTGACTCGGATTCTTTTACTTTCACGGTTTATTTGTTTGTGTTTCAGGTACTCATTACGATGGGAGATCCAGCAGCACGAACGAAAGCCTTGATGGACTTTTCTCAACCCAAGATCAATGACATTCAATCTAGCATTGTCCGACCAGCTATTACAGCTAATACCTTTGAGATCAAGCCTGGCATAATTCAATGGGTACAGACTTCAGTCCAGTTTGGGGGTTCTCCAACGGAAGATCCCAATACACACATTAGGGATTTCATTGAAATATGTGACACCTTCAAGTTCAACGGTGTTTCTGAAGATGCTGTGAAGCTGAGACTGTTCCCATTCTCTCTGAGGGACAAGGCTAAGAGTTGGTTACACTCTCTACCAGCTGGTTCGATTACTACATGGGAGGATCTTGCTCAGAAATTCCTTACTAAATTCTTCCCTATGGCGAAGACAGCTGCAATCAGAAACGCTATTACTCAATTTGCGCAGCAAACGGGAGAATCGCTAAGTGAAGCTTGGGAGCGCTACAAGGAGATGCTTAGGAAGTGTCCTCATCATGGAATTCCTTATTGGATGATCATCACTTGTTTTTATAATGGGTTGGGAGCACAGTCCAGACCCATGCTCGATGCAGCATCAGGCGGAGCATTATGGGCAAAGAGCTATAAGGAAGCTTATGATCTAATTGAACTGATGGCTGCTAATGAATATCAGTATCCAACCCAGAGATATCCACAGGGCAAGGTAGCAGGAGTTCTTGAAGTGGATACAGCTACGGCTATCACTGCTCAACTAAAGGCGTTGTCTATGAAGATCGATTCTCTGGCTAACTATGGTGTTAAGCAGATAATTAGTGTTTGTGAGCTGTGTGCAGGTCCGCATGCGACAGAGCAATGCGCTATATCTAGCGACTCAGCTCAGTTTGTGAGCAACTTTCAGAGATCGCAACAACCAGTTCCAGACACTTATCATCCTGACAACTGGAATCATCCTAACTTCAGCTGGAGCAACAATCAGAATGTGATGCAACAGCCGTTCCAGCCGTTTGGAAATAAGATGTTCAACTCTCTTGGTTTTCAGCAACAACTCCAACTTCAACAACAAACTCATGATGCAAGTCTATCTTCGAATGAAAAATCTGAATTAGAGGAGTTGAGGCTTATGTGCAAAAATCAGACTCTTATATGCCAAAGCCAAGCTGTTTCTATCAAGAGTCTGGAGAACCAAATAGGGCAAATTGCTAATGCCTTATTGAATCGACCACCAGGAATGCTTCCTAGTGATACAGAAGCCAATCCAGGAAAGAGGGAAGTTGAAGAACATGTGAACGCCATCACCTTAAGGTCTGGAAAGGTCGCAAGCCCCCAAATTCAGCAAGACGAAGAGCCTGAAAAATCTCAAGATTCAGAAAATGCAGTTGTGGCTGAAGAAGATGTGCAGAAGAAAGTAGAGGTGGAACCAAGGAAGACTACTGTGGAACACACTCCTCCTGAGGGTAATACAGGGGAGAAACAGATCTATCCTCCACCTCCTTTTCCAAAGAGGCTGCAGAAGAAAAATCCGGATAAGCAGTTTGAGAAGTTTTTGGAGGTGTTCAAGAAACTTCATATCAACATACCTTTCGCTGAAGCTCTTGAACAGATGCCTAGCTATGCGAGGTTTATGAAAGGTATTCTCTCTCAGAAAGTGAAGCTCGATGACTTAGAGACCGTTGCTATAACGGAGGAATGCAGTGCTGTGCTGCAACAGAAGTTGCCTCCGAAGCTTAAAGATCCTGGAAGCTTCACTATTCCTTGCACCATAGGAAACTTGTCGTTCGACAAGTGTTTATGTGATTTAGGAGCTAGCATCAATCTGATGCCCTTATCTATCTTCAAGAAGCTCGGTCTGCCTGAGCCGAAACCAACATACATGTCATTGCAACTAGCTGACCGTTCCATCGCTTATCCACGAGGTATAGTGGAGGATGTCTTGGTCAAGGTGGATAAACTCTTCTTCCCTGCTGACTTTGTAATTCTTGATTTCGAGGAAGATAAGAAGATTCCAATTATCTTGGGAAGACCATTCTTGGCTACAGGCCGAACTATGATCGATGTGCAAAAAGGAGAGCTTACGATGAAGGTTCATGATCAGAAGGTCACTTTCAATGTGTTCAAGGAAATAAAATTACCCACAGCTAAAGAGGAGTGCTTTAAAGTAGAGCAAATTCAGGTTTTGAATGCACCTCTGTGGAAGAGGAAGTTGGATGTGCCATTCGATTCTCTTGGGTTAGCAGAGCTGAAAATTTCTCAGGATCGTCTCGAGTCGTCTATTGAAGATGCTCCTACACTTGAGCTCAACCCACTATCAAATCACTTGAGTTATTCATTCTTAGGTGCACCCCCTGACAAGGGGTTGGGATATATCTTTGATGATGTAGAGGGTAGCCAAACGGATCCTCCAGTGCCTTTAGAGGGTTCTTCTCATGTGCAGCAGGTAGTTGATAGGACTGGTGTTGGTGACGAGTAGTACAGGCGAGTAATTAGGCATATGGAGGCCATGCACGACATTTACCGTCATTTTGCTGAAGATTTGACACATGTTTTCGGTACTATTTTCCGAGACACTAGTGGCGAGGTTGATTGGCCACCTGATCCTCCACCCGACGAGGGTGAATCTCCCGCTAATTAGGTATGCCTGAAATCCTTATTATTACCTTCAATGAGGACATTGAAAATTTTAAGTTTGGGGGTGATAATGTAAGGATTAGTAGTGTGTGTCCATATAGATTCATATAGATTTATGTTGCATGTTTAGTTGTAGTTCATTCATATTTTTGCATGATTGTTCATTTAGGACATATTTGTTTGTTTTTATGTAATTTCATATAGTTGCATTTGCATGCATATTTAGCATGATCCCTTAAGATGAACTATGATATTTGATAAGTTGATGTTGATTTCAGTGTGGTGATGACGAATAGAGGGATGTTTAAGTCCTAATGAATTGATTTGCATGCCAGAAACAAATATTGTCACAAAGTCTTATAGGGTTGCTTTTGATCTAGATCATGATCATACTTGTTTGTTGTTGAGATTTAATCACTTGGTTATATTTAGAATTTGTGATATTCTCGTAGTGACGTAAAAACACTGATTCTTTTTATCTGGAGAAAAACTTGAATTTCATTGCTAGTTGTTGTAAGGCTAGGTGTCAAATGGCTAGTAGCCGGCTCATATTTTTATGAGTAGTCTAGGATTGAATGAGATGGAGCGAAACGCACTCATTCAGAAATTGTTGAAAAAATAAAGAAAAATAAAGAAAAAAAAGAAAAAAAAAAGAAAAAAAAAAGTATGTGTTTATGCACAATTGATCAAGAGTGAGCTCTTTAATACTCGAGTTATTAAGTTCGAGGGGACTTTGTGCCTAGTGATCTAAGGCTTTTATAGTCTGGGATCCGCTAACCTAACGCTCGCTACATGGGTATTATTGTATAAGTCTTTTGGGACCTCATTCATTGCACGATCAAATAAGCATCTTTGCTATGTGTTCAATAATAGTGTGAATCCTTGTATAACTCTAGTAGAAAGGAGGTGTTGTGAGTCATAATGCGTTTATTGTCTATTCTGTTTATAAACTTTTGATTGTTTCAATGATAGATAAGTTAGGGTTATTGATCTAGTATCGAGAGTATATGTGTTAAGCATCCACACATGCACATTTCTGGTTTGTGAGTTGGTTTGTGGGATTTATTCAAACTCTGTTTCAAGTTATTGCATTCTTAGAGGCATTGGCTTATTCATTTGGTTATGGTTATTCTGAGGGGATCGATTGCATTGTCATTTACTTGCATTCACATAGTTGCATTCATGCATTAGGTTTGTTTTGTAGTTTTGAGTCTGTTTATGCTTGAGGACAAGCATCGATTCAAGTTTGGGGGTGTGATAAGTGGATTTTATATCCACTTGGAATGCTTTATTACAAGCTTAAATTGGTGTTTTGGACTCAAGTTGTTGGTATTTTGATGTGTTTTTGTGTTAATGCATTTCAGGTATCAGTTAAATGAAGAAAAGAGCTTTTAAAGGAAATATGATTAAAAGTGATCAGAATTGGAAGCCAAGGCCATTGTCAAGTTGTAGAGAATCTCAATAGCTTCGCTTGGGCAGTTGAATCGCCTAATTCTGACGAGTAGAACTCAAGTTATGGTCAAAACAAGATTCATCAGAATATTTTTCCAGCCAGTAGCTGAGCGCCCGCTCAGCAGAGCTGAGCGCCCGCTCAGAGAGCTGAGCGGCCGCTCAGGGCGCAGCTGGTCGCTGATTTCGCTGAAAAAGCCTTTTTGAGTAGAATTTGATGATTTTAAGGGTCCAGGTCCACTAGGGGCGTATATATACTTAAAAAAAAGGGTTTTCATCATCCAGGAAGATTGGGATACCAAGGAGAAGACCTAGAAGCACAGAATAACTCCGAAAAAGAAGATCTTGTTTTCAACTTGTGATTCTTTGAATTAGTTGTAACGTTGGATGCTCGTTTTCGTTCTTGTTGAACCTAGATCTCGTTTATTCGTACTTTGATTATTATTTAGTTTATTAAGACCTTGTTTATACCATGCTTTCATTGGAACCCATGGTGACGATGAGTTCGATTATGGGCTAATCGTTGTCATGGGATTCTAGCGGATTTACTTATGGATTTTAATAATTAATTGTTTCGATATCTTGGTGTGTGGTGATTGATTGATATCCTAGTATTGGTTGTGCTTATTCGTCTTATGTGCGTAGCTAACATATAAGATAGCGTGTTAATCTCTATTGAAGCGACAGTGAATATAGAGGTTTAGAACTTGCCATGCTAGCATAGGTTCATGTATTTGTTATGCATGATTCGTAGGTAACTCTAACCGTTTTACTTGCCCTATGTAATCAAGATAGATAACTTGTGCTTAAACCGTTATGTTGTCAAATTCTATAGACATATAGGGTCTTAATATAATTGGTGCCTATTCAGCTTCTATCTCTTTTGTGGATGTCTGGTAGAATGGTACTCGTGCAACGAAAGTTGGCGTTTATCAGTTTCGTGTTATCTGATTAGTGTCCTCACCATCACATGCTAAGGTTAAGAACGAGAAGGCTATTGAACGAAGTATTTAATGAAGTTAGAATCCCATGTTTGTCATATATAGTAATTCAACCTCAATTCTCTTAGTTAATGTTATTTAGTATAATCTCTTAGTTTAATAAAAACACAATTTGTTATTTGTCTTAGCATTGAGTGATAACCATACATTGTTGCATAGGTGCATAAATTGAACTTAACCTAAACCAGTCTCTGTGGGAATGAATCTGATTTATATCTTATACTACTTGTGAACGCGTATACTTGCGTGAATATTAGCGCGTATTTTCGCCCTAACAATAAGAACATTAATTTCCAAGTAATGCAAAATGTACTAGCCGCGCTATGGAGACCTAAAAGGGGGTGCAAATTCATGATCTGGGTGGACAACGGTATTCATTTATATTCTATCATGTGTTTGATATTCCGAAAGCAGGGAAGGCCATGGACCTTCGAATAGAATCTATTGGTGTTCCATAAATTGGCAGAATATGAGAATTCTCATATGATGCAGTTGAATAAAATGGATATTTGGGTTCAAATTTACGATCTTCCGATGGGTATGCTATTAGAAAAGATTGTTCAAAGCATAGGCAATTTTGAGAGGAGTTTTGTTAAAACAGACCGTTTAAATATGAATGGATTATGGAAACCATATGTGAGAGTACGTGTTACAATGTACATTAGAAAATCTCTGAAGCGTAGAATGAAGCTAAAACAGAAGGGTGGTAGCTGGAATTGGATCAACTTTAAGTATGAAAGACTGAGCATGTTCTGTTTCATTTGTGGTCTATTGGGACACTCCGATAGAGATTGTGAAGTTGTGTACGCGAATCCTGGGAAAGCCATTTGATAGAGCTTATAGAGTGTGGTTACATGCCCCAAATAAAAATGTTAAAAATCAGAACATGGGTGCCAAATGGCTACGAAATAGTCAAGACGGAGGTCAGACATGGAACTCAGAAAATCAGGACAGGGGCAGAAACATGGCGCACGGTGGAGGAGATGTAACAGCGCGATTCATGGAGACAAACAGTATCATAACCGAAATTTCATGGAAGGAGGTTTGGTTAATCAAGGATGGCAACAAATGTTTCCACTAGCAGAGGTTCAAGTGATTGAAGTGGCTACGTCGGACCACTTACCATTGAACCTTCACTTAAATAGATAGACATATGTACCTAAGAAAAAACGTTTTCGATTTGAAAATGTCTGGCTTAGAGAAAAAGAGTGCAGAAATGTTGTTCGCAATGGGTGGGAGATAGGTACAGAGTTGGATATTATAGGAAAAATCCGTTTGTGTGGTGTCAAACTGTATGAGTGGGGCAGTGAAGTAAGTACTGAATACAAACTCAAACTTAATAATTGTAGAATGATATTACGGAAGCTGAGATCAAGAAGGGATGTCCAAGGGATTCAAAGGTATAATGTAACTAGATGGGAGTATTTAAAGCTGTTAGATCAACAAGAAATCTACTGGAAACAGAGATCTAAACAATTTTGGCTGCAGGAGGGTGATAAAAATACTTGTTTCTTTCATAGCTATACATCAACTCGGAAGAAAAATAATAAAGTGGATAGTGTTAGATATATTTGTGATGTCATGTCTAATGATAATTTATGTTTAGTTTTCCAAATCTTATCTAACAGGACAAATCAGGACTTAACTGGAAATCAGTACTTATACTAAAGTCAGAACTTAAGATATTAGAACTTAAGTTATCAGAACTTAAGTAATCAGAAGATATTTATCAGGAGATAATATCAGGACTTAAGGAGCTTTCAGATAAGTAAGGCGGCTGATTGAAAGGAAAGAAGATCAAGACAAACATAAGAAGAGATATGCATGGAGAAGAATTCTATGAAGAATAGAATACTTGGAAGAAAAGATAACTAGTTGATATATATTAGGAAGCAGAATTATATTCGATATCAATTAGAAGATTATCTTGTAACTGTGTGTCTATATAAACACAACATAGGGGAAAGAAATTTCCCAGGAAAGGTGCAAGTTCTGATAAGAAAGGTTTCAGAAAATCTGAAGGCAAAGGAGGAAAGTCTGACAGAGGAGATTACATAAATGTCAAATGCTACAACTGTGGTGAGAAATGCCACATATCTTCTGACTGCAAGAAAGGAAAATGTGACAAAGGCAAGGCACTTGTCACAAAGAAGAAAAGCTGGACAGACACTTCAGATTCTGAAAGTGAGGTGAACTATGCTTTGATGGAAAATGCTGATAGCAGTTCTGAAGCTGTTGAGTTAAATGTACCTCAAATAACTTATGCTTTTCATACTGATGATATTACTGAGTTGAGAAGATATCTTAAAACCATGTTCATTAGTTATAGAGATCAAACTTTAACATGTGAAAGGTTAACTTCTGAAAATTTAGCTTTTAAGAAAAGGAATGACTATTTAGAGAAAGAGTTAGTTATGTTCCATCAAACTCAGAAAGATAGAGATGATGCTTTCTATGTTAGAGATGAAGTGCTTAAAATGAATGAATCTCTAAAAACTGAGTTAGAAAAGGAAAAAGAGATTATCAGGACTTGGAATAACTCTGGAAGAACAACTCAGAATCTGTTAAGTAGTGGAAACTGGAAAGAGGGCTTAGGTTATGGAGATGATAAGAATAATAAAGGAACTGTAGAAATTGAGCCTATAGTTGTTAAACAAAAGCCAAAGGTAAATCCTGTTAAGTTTGTAGCTGTAAAGTCTGATATTGATAAATCAGAAGTTAAAGAGAAATTAACTTCTGAAAAAACAAAACAGGATAAGCCAACTGAAGTTAACATAGGCTTAATGACAAAGAAGTAGCTTAAGCATAAGCTGAAAGATGTTAAGAATGTAAACAAGGCAAAACCATCTAGGAAATGTAGGAATGGAAAGGAATGTGTGAATAAAAGCAATGATTATAAGCCTGTTCCTAATGCTCCTAGAAAGAAATGTTATAACTAAGGAAATTCTAACCATCTGGCTTCTTTTTGCAGGAAGAATAAAAATATAAACTCCTTACCTTCAAAATCAAGAGTTAAGAGTCAGTCTGTTAGATATAGGCCACAAAATCCTTGTTTTTATTATGGTAGTTTATGGCATTCCATTTATACTTGTAAGGAATATCCTAGTTTGTACTATGATTATTATCAAATAAAACCTTCTTTAAAGAAAGTTAGCATTATTCCTTCTAGTGTAAGTTCTGATGCAAAGTCTGATACTGTAAATTCTGATAAGAAAAATGTTAACATAAACTCTGATGTTAAATCCGCTGCAAATGTTAACAAACTTAATAAGGCCAAAGGATCCAAGCAAGTCTGGGTCCTTAAAACTAATCATTAGTGGTCTTTGTGATTGTAGGGCAACAGGAAGAACATCCTAGTTCTGGACAGTGGATGTTCATGACATATGACGGGAAATAAAGCCCTGCTATCAGACTTTGTGGAGAAAGCTAGCCCAGGTGTTTCTTATGAAGATGGCAACATGGGAAAAACTCTGGGATATAGCAATATCAATCTTGGGAATGTCATCATTGAAAAAGTAGCTCTGGTCTCAGAACTTAAACACAATCTGCTGAGTGTTAGTCAAATCTGTGACAGAGATTATCATGTGGATTTCTTTGAAGAACAATGTGAAGTTGTAAGCAAATCTACAGGAAAAGTTGTTCTGAAGGGATACAGGCATGGTAACATTTATGAAGCCAAGCTTTCAACAAGTACTGATGGTTCTGCAATCTGTCTGTTGAGTAGAGCATCAATAGAAGAAAGCTGGGATTGGCATAAGAAACTCTCTCATTTAAATTTTAACAATATAAATGAACTAGTCAAGAAAGATCTTGTGAGAGGACTGCCAAAATCAGTATTTGCTCCTGATGGCCTTTGTGATTCTTGTCAGAAGGCAAAACAAAGAAAATCTTCATTCAAGAGCAAGACTGAATCATCAATTCTTGAGCCTTATCACCTACTACATGTTGATCTATTTGGTCCAGTGAATGTCATGTCTATTGCAAAGAAGAAATATGCTATGGTCATAGTAGATGAGTTTACCAGATACACATGGGTGTATTTCTTGCACACAAAAAGTGAAACAGCATCTATCTTGATTGATCATGTCAAATAACTGGATAAATTGGTCAAAGACTCTGTGAAAATTTTAAGAAGTGATAATGGCACTGAGTTCAAGATTTTGATTATGGAGGAGTTCTGCAAAGACCATGAAATCAAGCAGGAATTCTCTACTCCTGGAACTCCACAGCAAAATGGAGTGGTTGAAAGAAAGAATAAAACTCTCATTGAAGCTGCACGAACTATGCTTGATGAGGCAAAGTTACCAACCTATTTTTGGGCTGAAGCTGTGCAGACTGCTTGTTTTACTCAAAATGCAACACTCATTAACAAGCATGGAAAGACACCATATGAGATGGTGAAGAAAAAGAAGCCAAATCTGAAGTATTTTCATGTATTTGGATGCAAGTGTTTTGTTCTTAAGACTCATCCTGAACAGCTATCTAAATTTGATCTAAAAGCTGATGAAGGAATTTTTGTTGGATATCCACTTTCCACAAAAGCCTTCAGAGTCTACAATTTAAGAACAAGGGTTTTCATGGAATCTATCAATGTTTCTTTTGATGATAAGAAGATTAAAGGACTTGAAGATTTCGATGATCATGATCAGCTGAGATTTGAGAATGGAGGTTTAAATCCTGACAGTCTAAATCCTGATACTGCAAACTCTGATGGGTTAAACTCTGATGTTATTGAAATTATGGTAACTACGCCAAAGGAAAATGCACCTGTGCAGGGGGAGCATATTGAAGATCCAACCACATCTCAAGAAGCATCAGAACCTAGAACAGGCTCTTCAAGTTCTGATTTGTCAAGTTCTGAAGGGCCAAGTTTTGATAATTCTGGAAACTCAAATTCTGATTCATCAAGTTCTGATGGGCCAAGTTTTGATAATTCTGGAAACTCAAATTCTGAAGGATCCAACTCAGAGAGCATAATTTCAGGGGGAGCATCAGAAAATGTTGATGGAGACAGCATGGATCATGGGGGAGCATCCAGTTCTAGAGATAATCTTCCATCTGCAAAGAAGTGGACTAAAGCACATACACCTGACTTGATTATTGGAGATCCTGAAGCAAGTTTAAGAACTAGAACATCAATATCAAATAAATGTCTCTATCACTCTTTTATTTCTCAGGCTGAACCAAAGAAAGTGGAAGAAGCTCTTCAAGATGTTGATTGGGTGCAAGCAATGCAGGAAGAGTTAAATGAATTTGAAAGAAATAAAGTCTGGACCCTAGTGCCAAGACCAAAGAACAGATCAGTTGTTGGTACAAAGTGGGTGTTCAGAAACAAAACTTATAGTGATGGCATAATTACAAGGAATAAAGCAAGGCTGGTTGCAAAAGGATACTCTTAACAGGAGGGAATTGATTATGATGAAACATTTGCACCAGTTGCTAGATTGGAAGCCATAAGGATATTTTTGGCTTAAGCTGCTCACAAAAAGTTTAAAGTCTTTCAAATGGATGTGAAAAGTACTTTTCTTAATGGAGAATTGGAAGAAGAAGTATATGTTGAACAACCTCCAGGTTTTGTAGTTTCAAAATTTCCTAATCATGTCTAAAGACTTGATAAAGCACTTTATGGCCTTAAGCAAGCTTCAAGAGCATGGTATGAGACATTAGCTCAGTTTCTTCTGGAAAGTGGATTTGATAGAGGGACTATTGATAAAACTTTATTCTATCTCAACCATGGAAAGGACTTACTTTTGGTTCAGATATATGTTGATGATATCATTTTTGGTTCTACAAATGACAGACTTTGTAAAAGGTTTGCCAAGCTAATGCAGTCAAGATATCAAATGAGTATGATGGGAGAACTTAGCTATTTTCTGGGCCTTCAAGTCAAGCAGAATGAAGAAGGAACTTTTATTTGTTAATCTAAGTACACCAGAAATTTGTTGAAGAAATTTGGAATGCAAGACTGTTCAAGTGCATCCACTCCTATGGCCACTGCAACAAAATTGGATAAGGATACTGGTATATCAGTAGATATTACTGATTACAGAGGTATGATTGGCTCACTACTCTATCTAACTGCAAGTAGACCTGATATCATGTATGCTACCTGTCTTTGTGCAAGATTTCAAGCAGATCCAAAAGAACCTCACTTAATAGCTGTGAAAAGAATTTTCAAGTACCTTAAGGGTACAGCTGATCTGGGTTTGTGGTTTTCTAGAGAATCAGACTTTAAGTTAATAGGTTACTCAGATGCAGATTTTGCAGGATGCAAAATTGACAGGAAAAGCACAAGTGGAAGCTGCCAATTTCTTGGAGGCAGATTGGTTTCTTGGTTTAGAAAGAAACAAATGTCAATTTCCACATCAACTGCAGAAGCAGAATACATTGCTGCAGGAAGCTGTTGTGCACAGATTCTTTGAATGAAGAATCAGTTACTGGATTATGGGTTAACATATTCTAAAATCCCTATTTACTGTGATAATCAAAGTGCTATTGCTATGACAGGTAATCCAGTTCAACACTCAATGACAAAGCACATCAGCATTAGTTACCACTTCATAAGGGAACATGTGATGGAGGGTACAGTGGAATTGCACTTTGTTCCAACAGATCAACAACTAGCAGATATCTTCACAAAACCACTGTGTGAAGCTACTTTTACAAGATTGGTAAATGAACTTAGAATGATTTCAGGTTCTTTTTTTAAATCTGCTTAGTTTATATTTTGTTACATCAGACTTATGATCAGTATTTACTGATTTTACTATATTTGTGTATTTTGTGCTTAAATTAAAATTTTCTAAGTGCTGATTGTTGTCTGATGTGAATTTCTAAACTCTGATAATGATATGAATGTTTCTGTGACTATTCAATCCAATGACGATAACTATGCTAGATGCTGACCTAGTAGTCTTTAATATACTAAAGATCCCATGTTTGAAGTAATTATTTATGTGGAATTTTTTTTACACAAGCAAATTCTGATATTGAGCTTGGTTAAAGTTTATTTTGTGTATCTTATTACTAAGTCCAAACTAGAATAGTGCTTCTTATCTGTTAAGTTCTGATGTTAGTAAATCTGATGGATGTACTAAGTACTGATAAGCCTCACTTATCAAAAGAAAATGAAAAGAAAATAAATAAATATCAGGTACTTCTTTGAGATCTAGAGTAAAAATGTGGAAGGAAAGACCCAAATGCATTGCTGGTATTAAGTAATATGCATTAGAAAAGCAAAATAAAATTTTCTTGATGACTTTTCACATTCTCTGATTACCGGAGAAATACTCTGATAACAACATAAATTCTGATAAGCATTCGTGACTCAGTTACACTGAGAAGCCACTGTAACATGGAATTTCAAAAGATGCATAAAATGAGCACAAAACAGTTGAGGTGGACTCATGCATGAACTCATTCTATAGTAGACTTCTGACATATTTTGAGCAAAGTTCTTAGTTATGCCTTATTTCTAAGATTTACTGAAGTGAATCAGACTTTACTCTTTGTCTGATATTTAGCTTAATGCACACACTTACACTCCATATGAATGATAAAAATTACTGTGGTGATCAATGTTGTTTTAGATGAACAGTTAAAGTGTCAGTTGCATAAATTCTGAGAACAAGTTCTGATGGAAGTTCTGATGATTAAGTTCTGTTGAAACCAAATCAGTATTTGTGTGAAGAATTACAGAAATACACATTCACTTTTTGAGTTAAGGAGCCATATTTTGATGAATTTTAAATTCTGATAATAATCAAGTTCTGATGCTGACGTGGCAGTATTTATTTACTTGGTTTACTTTTAAGTCAATACTTGAACGGTTATATTTTTCAGAATATTGGACTATGTGAGATAAATCAGTAATAATCATTTGTTTAGTGGGAACAATTTCTTTTTGAAAAACTGAACGTGCAAAGTAATTATTACTTATTTACCGTGCCCATTAACTTTTGTCTTAACTGCTGCATGGCTGACAGGTATAAAGGTCTGTTCCACTTCTCAATAACTGTTGTCACGTGGGATGTTTAAGTAAAAGAGATAAAAGATTTTCAAATCTTTTATTTTCATTTCTATTCTACTCACTCTCTCCCTTTTCTTATTCTCTCACATTTTCTGACGGTTTTCTATACAGACATTTCATTAAACACCTTTCAGGAAATCTTATTTCTCACCTATTTATGATGGCACCCAAGGATTTAATTATTGATGGAGCCAAGTTTGTACCAAATAACTATGCTGCAATCTTGGATAAGGCTGAAGCTCCATCATATTTGCAGTTTGTACTAGATTTATTAGCCAATAGTGAGATTGGGTATGCTTTGACCCAACCTCAAACTATTTCAAGCAAACAAGTGCTGACATTTTGGCGAACTGGGCTTTTTGATAATGGTGGTGCTGCTGGTTCACCAAGCATAATTTTCACATCAGGAGATGTCGAGCATGTGGTTACTCCAGGAGCAGTTCTTAAAGCTCTCCACTTACCTGAAGGTTGTACATTCTCAATAATGGAGGATCCTATATTACAGCAGCTTATGGCCAGCCTGGGCTATGAGAAAAGTTTGGGAAAGCTGGGTCAACTGAAAAGATCAATATCAGAAAGGAATGGAGCTTTTTCTTTGATTGTATCACCAAGGCATTCGCCAATAAATGCTCCAACTTTGATGCTATTCCCATCATGAGTCAGCAAATCGGGTATGCCTTATCCATCAAACTCATTTTGATTTTGCAAGTGTTGTGCTAGGTTTCATAGGGGATAGGATGACAGAGGATAGGAATGTAGTATACTTTGCTAGATTCTGTCAGCTTATATATACTTTTTGTTGTGCTGATGAGCCCCCACTAGCCAGTGATTTAATTCCACCCTTTAAGCTTACAAAAAGGGCTTTTAATGATTTGTTAAATGCTGACAATAAGAAACAAGTGCTGAGACCCTTACAGATTCCTCAGTCAGTAAGACAGATCTTGGTAAATACTGATCCACAAACATATACATCTGTCTATCCTGATGTCCAACCCACCAACTCATCAAAACTAACCCAAACTCCATCCGCACCTACCACAACTACACAAACACCTCAAACTTCTCAACCTCAACCAAATCAACCCTCCATCAGGACATATTACAAACCAACACAGTCATCTCAACCTCAACCTTCAGCACATCCAGTGAAGCCTTCATCTTCAAAACCCAAGAGGACTAAGATAGTACCTCAGTCTCAACAGAAGAGAAGGAGAATTATTCTGAGAGATGAGACAGATAATGAGGAACAGGTTCCTATATCAGAACCTGTTGTTGTAGAAGCTGAGAAGATCTCTTCTCAGAAAGATACTGAAACTGGGAGTTCTAGGCCCCTCAAAAGGCTTAGAAAGCTAAATTATGATGATGAAGCTCCCAAAGTCTCAACTTCAGCAAAGAGACTTAAAAAGCAAAGAGCCAGGAGGGTTGTAAGTGAATCATCACACTGTGAAGAAGTTCTGGAAGCAGCAGCTAAGGAAGGGGGTCAGGAATCTCTGATCCCAACAGAACCTATAGTAATTGAATTACTTCCCACTGCTGAATCAGACTTTACTCAAGCTCAAAAGTCTACTATTCAAGAGCAAGAGGATATTCCAGAGCAAGTGCCTACACCTCCTGTGTCTCCTATAATTGATCTAGTACATGCTGAAGACCCAGGTACAAGTGCTGAAATAGACATACATAACTTGGTTGTGCCTGAGGTTCTATACTTGGAAGCTCCACCAACTCAACTCACTCCACCAACACCACCAATTTTGGATGCTGATTTCAATATAGATATTCCAACAACACCAGTTCTGAATCTAGATGATGAACATCAGATTGTAGGTGGGCATCAAAATTTAGTTGTTGATCAGAACTTAGTTGCAGATCAGAATTTAGAGGATGATGTTGAAACCTCTATAGCCTCACATACTGATATTCTATCAGAGGATGCTGATACTGCAGGCTCTGTAAGTTCTGATGCTGCCAATGCTGAAATTACTGGTGAAGCTGCTACAAATATAGATGCTGATGCAGCTGGTCCATCTGGACATGCACCTCAACAAGCTCCATGCAAAGCTGATCTAATCAAGAAGTTTGTTAAAGAAGATGCACCAGTACCTTGGAGTGAAACTCCTAGAGGAAAGGAGTGGACTAAGGAATGGAACACAGTTAGTTTTGTTCCTACTGAAAAAATTCTTGCTGAGCACCTGGCTAAGGATGATAAATGATGATTTCAAGGCACAGCTGAGAGTTACTGCATTGAGTACTAGGCACCTTCAAGGTCAACACTCAATAACTCATGACAAGGTGAACAAAATTCAAGAATCACTGATCCAGCAAGATATGAATGTAAAATTGGAAAAGAACAGGTTTTTTAAGCCAGCCTTTGACCGAATTGGGTATATTGAAAAGACTCAGGAGAAGCAACAAGATCAGATTTCTCACTTATTTCTGATGGCGCCCAAGGATTTAATTGTTGATGGAGCCAAATTTGTACCAAATAACTATGCTACAATCTTGAATAAGGCTGAAGCTCCATCAGATCTGCACTTTATGCAAGATTTATTAGCCAATAGTGAGATTGGGTATGCTTTGACCCAACCCCAAACTATTTCAAGCAAACAAGTGCTGACATTTTGGCGAACTGGGCTTTTTGATAATGGTGGTGCTGCTGGTTCACCAAGCATAATTTTCACATCAGGAGATGTCGAGCATCTGGTGACTCCAGGAGCTGTTCGTAAAGCTCTCCACTTACTACCTGCTGATGCCAAAAAGGGGGAGAAAGTGATTAAGTCCAAATATAAATCTAGTCAAGTACTGAAGGGTAAGGATGATGGAAATGATGACCAGGGAAACTCTGAAAGGGGGAGAGGTCATGGTCAAGGAAAAGGTTTTTCATCAAGCAAAGCTGGAACTACAAGTCAAAGAATAAGTTCTGATGCTGGGAGAAGAATAAGTTCTGATACTGGTAAAAGAATAAGTTCTAGTGATCAAACTCTAGAACTTGATGAAGAGATTTCCAAAAGACTATTCCTAAAGGACAATCCAGGCATGGATATTGAAAATCTAAAGGAAGAAGAAGCCAGACTTAAAGCAGAAAATGTCAAGTCAAAGTCTAAAGCTCAAGTCATGGAAAAGAAGCCACCTAAGCCTAAGGGCATTGTGATAAAAGAAAAGTCAATTTCTGAGACAACCAAGGCCAAATCACAAGTGGAGGTAGATCCAAGATCCAAGGGCAAAGCAAAAATTGATGAACCTGTAAAGGTATAAAGGCCAATCATGGATGAAGAAATAATTAATGATGAAGATACTAGTTTGATTTTGAAGAAAAAGGATATTCAAACAACCTCTGACAGAGCTCATGTTGTTCAAGATCAGGACTTAGTAAATTCTGATATTATAGTGAAGTAAGCAACCTCTGACATAGCTCAAGTTGGCTTGATATCAGAAGATAAAGAAAAGGAAACCTCTGACATTGCTCATGTTAAAGCTTCAAAGATGCTACTACCAGGATCCACAAAAGCTCAACAGACTCAACCTTTGAAGACTACATCAAGTGGTTTTGAAGCAAGAGTTGTTCAAGGAAAGGAAGCAAGAGACAAATCAGGATTGGGTAGTTCTAAAGAGAAGAGAGTAAACAAAGCTACCAATGATCCAACTTCCTTAAGTGAACCAGGAGCATGAACAACTCCTGAAAGATTGAATCAACTTGAATCTGTACAAATGGTTTACCACTCTGTTTTGAAAGAAGATATCATGTTATACTTTATGACAGATGGGAGGGTATTCCAGATTAGGGGGAATGCAATTTCATTGAAGTATTTTGAAGAACTGGAACATGTTCTATTTCTACTTCAAGTGAAAAAACAGATCAACAGATGGTGCTGCAGGTTATTTAAAATCAAATATTCAAAGACAGAAGAGGCTTTACTCTGTAAAGTCTGACAGTCCATACTATCCTAAGTACAAATCTCACAGTGGAGATATTGTTGAAATGAAGCCTAATACTGCTAAAATCATCACTACATTTTCTGGTATTAAGGGACTTGAATTCAATCTAGAGTCTGATAAAGACTATATCATCAGACTAGATCAGGATATAAGGAAAGCAAAAATAAATGATCTCAGGGCTGCTATCTTTCAAACTGGTGAAGATATAGTTGAACTAAAAATGCTAAAAGGAGGATGGTCAATGAACTTGAATATGCTGAGAGAACACTTTTGAAGAACTATCTCAGAACAACTCCTAACATCAAAGAGATCAGAAATTGAAGCCAAGTCAAAGATCTGCAACTGCTTAAATTCTGAAGGATATACAGACTGAAGCTGATATCAGACTTTAAGGATGGTAAAGTTGTAAGGACTGTAAGTTGTAGTTATCTAGTCAAATTCTCATGCATTTGTACTTAATGTCTTTAACATCATCAAATATCTGTTAAACTTGTATATTATGCTAATTTACAAGTTGGAGGAGATTGTTAGATATATTTGTGATGTCATGTCTAATGATGATTTGTGTTTAGTTTTTCAGATCTTATCTAACAGGACAAATCAGGACTTAACTGGAAATCAGTACTTATACTGAAGTCAGAACTTAAGATATCAAAATTTAAATTATCAGAACTTAAGTTATCAGAAGATATTTATTAGGAGATAATATCAGGACTTAAGGAGACTTTCAGATATGGAAGGCGGCTGATTGAAAGGAAAGAAGATCAAGACAAACATAAGAAGAGATATACATGGAGAAGAATTCTACGAAGAATAGAATACTTGGAAGAAAAGATAACTAGTTGATATATATTAGGAAGCAGAATTATATTCGATATCAATTAGAAGTTATTGAGGGGTATTTTTCTCATTTGTTCACAGCCTCAAACTTGGATGGTAAGTTATTAGACAGAGAGGGAGTAAAACAAGTCTCAGTTTTAGAAAATAAGAACCTAATGGCAGAAGAGACACACGAAGAGGTCAAGCAAGCGGTATTCTCTATGCACCCAAATAAAGCATCAGGCTCTGATGGCATGAACCCTGCATTCTTTTAAGCTTTCTGGAATATAGTGGAGTTGGATGTGGTTAAATTTTATCATAATTTTATGAGCACAGGAGTATTACTTGAGGGAATTAATGATTCATTAGTGTGCTTGATTCCTAAGATTAAAGTTCCTCAAATAATGGGTGAGCTTCGACCAATCTCATTATGTGACGTGTTGGTAAGAATTTTATCCACGGTCATGACAAATAGATTGAAGACTTGTCTGAGAACTATTATTTCTAATAAACAAAGTGCTTTCATCGAGGGTCGTTTGCTTACAGATAATGCGTTAATAGCATTGAAATTAACCATTACATGAAACGGCGTAGCCAAGGTAGTAATGGGATTGCAGGTTTGAAATTGGATGTCTCAAAAGCCTATGATTGTTTGGAGTGGGCTTTTATTCAAAATATGATGGTGAGGTTTGTGTTCCACCAAGTTTGGATCCATCGAGCATGACTTTCATCTATTCGATTTCATACAGTTTTCAACACAATGGGGAACAATTTGGGTGTGTGGTGCCAAGTCGTGGGGTTAGACAGGGAGCCCCAATATCTCCCTATATCTATATTATTTGTATTGAGGGGTTGAGTTCTATTATCCGCAGAAGTGAGGAAGCCGGCTTATTACATGGTGCCCTTCCACGGCCTCAGGTGGTTCTAGTAACCACCTGCCGCATTGAGGCGTTGCTGCAGCCCCTACAGCATTGTTTCAATGAAATATTGCAGGAGGACGCTGTTTTAAATGTAACAGTTCTTACCCCTTTTTTTCTAATTTATTTTTTTGTTAAAAAAGAATTTTTAAATATTTTTTCGAACTTATATTTTGATATTTTTGAATTAATATTTTAAACTAAAATATTTAAATTAAATATTGAATTTAAAATTTTTGAGTGAAAATATATTTTTTTAATTATTTGTTCGAAATAGTATTTTTGAATTTTTATTATAACGGAAAAATGTGAGTTTTTTTTTTAATATTGTGAGTTTTACGTTTTTTTTTTATTTTTCTTGTACTTGTCCAATTTAATTTATTAATTTTTAGTTTATAGTAAACGAATATAATGCTAAAAATTGAAAATGTGGAAAACTAAAAAATTGAAATTTTATCGATTTTTCGTTACTTATAAAAAAATATAAAACAACTCAGCCCCCCGAATGCTAAACACTTTTTCATAATAAAAAAAATATCATCCGCCACCTAAAGCATTGTTTCATTGCGGCTAGTGCAATAAAACATTACTGGAGGACGCTGTTTAAATGTAACAGTTCTTACCCGTTTTTTTTTCTAATTTATTTTTTTTGTTAAAAATGAATTTTTAAATATTTTTTCGAACTTATATTTTGATATTTTTGAATTAATATTTTAAACTAAAATATTTAAATTAAATATTGAATTTTAATTTTTTGAGTGAAAAGGTATTTTTTTTAATTATTTGTTCGAAATATTATTTTCGAATTTTTATTATAATGGAATGTTGTGAGTTTTATGTGTTTTTTAATATTGTGAGTTTTATGTTTTTTTTATTATTCTTGTACTTGTCCAATTTAATTTATCAATTTTTATTTTATAGTAAACGAATATAAGGCTAAAAATTGAAAATATGGAAAACTAAAAAAAATAAAATTTTATCGATTTTTCGTTACCTATAAAAAAATATAAAACAACTCAGCCCCCAAAATACTAAACACTTTTTCATAACAAATAAAAAAATACCCTCCACCACCTACAACATTATTTCATTGCGGCTAGTGCAATGAAATATTGCTGGAGGACGCTGTTTTAAATGTAACGGTTCTTTCCCGCTTTATTTTTTCTAATTTATTTTTTTTAAATGAATTTTTAAATATTTTTTTGAACTTATATTTTGATATTTTTGAATTAATATTTTAAACTAAAATATTGAAATTAAATATTGAATTTAAAACTTTTGAGTGAAAAAGTATTTTTAAATTATTTGTTCGAAATAGTATTTTCGAATTTTTATTATAACGGAATGTTGTGAGTTTTATGTTTTTTTAATATTGTGAGTTTTATGTTTTTTTTTGTTTTTTTTATTTTTCTTGTACTTGTCCAGTATAATTTATCAATTTTTATTTTATAGTAAACGAATATAAGGCTAAAAATTGAAATTGTGGAAAATTAAAAAAAATGAAATTTTATCAATTTTTCGTTACCTATAAAAAAATATAAAAAAACTTAGCCCCCAGAATGCTAAACACTTTTTCGTAACAAATAAAAAAATACCCTCTGCCACCTACAACATTGTTTCATTGCGGCTAGTGTAATGAAACATTGCTGGAGAACGCTGTTTTAAATGTAACGCTTCTTCCCCGCTTTATTTTTTCTAATTTATTTTTTTTGTTAAAAATGAATTTTTCAATATTTTTTTGAACTTATATTTTGATATTTTTGAATTAATATTTTAAACTAAAATATTGAAATTAAATATTGATTTTAAAATTTTTGAGTGAAAAAAGTATTTTTAAATTATTGGTTCGAAATAGTATTTTCGAATTTTTATTATAATGGAATGTTGTGAGTTTTATGTTTTTTTAATATTGTGAGTTTTATGTTTTATTTTTCTTGTACTTGTCCAATTTAATTTATCAATTTTTATTTTATAGTAAACGAATATAAGGCTAAAAATTGAAAATGTGGAAAATTAAAAAAAATAAAATTTTATCGGTTTTTCTTTACCTATAAAAAAACATAAAACAACTCAGCCCCCAGAATGCTAAACACTTTTTCGTAATAAAAAAATACCCGCCGCCACCTAGAGCATTGTTTCATTGCGACTAGTGCAATGAAACATTGATGTAGGACGCTATTTTAAATGTAACGGTTCTTGTCCACTTTATTTTTTCTAATTTATTTTTTTGTTAAAAATGAATTTTTAAATATTTTTTCGAACTTATATTTTGATATTTTTGAATTAATATTTAAACTAAAATATTTAAATTAAATATTAAATTTAAAATTTTTAAGTGAAAAATTATTTTTCAATTATTTGTTCGAAATAGTATTTTCGAATTTTTATTATAACGGAATATTGTGAGTTTTATGTTTATTTTTAATATTGTGAGTTTTAAATTTTTTTTATTTTTCTTGTACTTATCCAATTTAATTTATCAATTTTTAATTTATGGTAATCGAATATAATGCTAAAAATTGAAAATGTGGAAAATTAAAAGAAATGAAATTTTCTCGATTTTTCGTTACCTATAAAAAAATATAAAACAACTCAGCCCCGGAATGCTAAACACTTTTTCGTAACAAATAAAAAAATACTATGTGTCACCTACAACATTGTTTCATTGCGGCTAGTGCAATGAAACATTGCTAGAGGTCGTTGTTTTAAATGTAATTGTTCTTGGCCGCTTTATTTTTTCTAATTTATTTTTTTTGTTAAAAATAGGTTTTTAAATATTTTTTCAAACTTATATTTTGACATTTTTGAATTAATATTTTAAACTAAAATATTTTAATTAAATATTGAATTTAAAATTTTTGAGTGAAAAAGTATTTTTAAATTATTTGTTCGAAATAGTATTTTTGAATTTTTATTATAACGGAATGTTGTGAGTTTTATGTTTTTTTTTAATATTGTGAGTTTTATGTTCTTTTTCTTGTACTTGTCCAATTTAATTTATCAATTTTTATTTTATAGTAAACGAATATAAGGCTAAAAATTAAAAATGTGAAAAACTAAAAAAAATAAAATTTTATCAATTTTTCGTTACCTATAAAAAAATATAAAACAACTCAGCCCTTAGAATGCTAAACACTTTTTCTTAACAAATAAAAAAATATCTTTTGTCGCCTACAACTTTGTTTCATTGCGGCTTGTGCAATGAAACATTGTTGGAGGACGCTATTTTAAATGTAACGGTTCTTCCCCGCTTTATTTTTTCTAATATTTTTTTTGTTAAAAATGAATTTTTAAATATTTTTTCGAACTTATATTTTGATATTTTTGAATTAAAATTTTAAACTAAAATATTGAAATTAAATATTGAATTTAAAATTTTTGAGTGAAAAAGTATTTTTAAATTATTTGTTCGAAATAGTATTTTCGAATTTTTATTATAACGGAATGTTGTGAGTTTTATGTTTTTTTTAATATTGTGAGTTTTATGTTTTTTTTATTTTTCTTGTACTTGTCCAATTTAATTTATCAATTTTATTTTATAGTAAATGAATATAAGGCTAAAAATTGAAAATACGGAAAACTAAAAAAAAATGAAATTTTATCGATTTTTCGTTACTTATAAAAAAACAGCCCCGGAATGCTAAACACTTTTTCGTAACAAATAAAAAAAATACTTTGTGCCACCTAAAAAATTGTTTCATCGCGGCTAGTGCAATGAAACATTGCTGGAGGTCGCTGTTTTAAATGTAACGGTCCTTGCCCGCTTTATTTTTTCTAATTTATTTTTTTTATTAAAAATAAATTCTTAAATATGTATTCGAACTTATATTTTGATATTTTTGAATTAATATTTTAAACTAAAATATTTAAATTAAATATTGAATTTAAAATTTTTGAGTGAAAAAGTATTTTTAAATTATTTGTTCGAAATAGTATTTTCGAATTTTTATTATAACGGAATGTTGTGAGTTTTATGTTTTTTTAATATTGTGAGTTTATGTTTTTTTATTTTTCTTGTACTTGTCCAATTTAATTTATCAATTTTTATTTTATAGTAAACGAATATAATGCTAAAAATTGAAAATGTGGAAAACTAAAAAAAATGAAATTTTATCAATTTTTCGTTATCAATAAAAAAAATATAAAACAACTCAGCCTTCAGAATGCTAAACACTTTTTCGTAACAAATAAAAAAATACCCTCTGCCACCTACAACATTATTTCATTGCGGCTCTACAACATTGTTTCATTGCGGCTAGTGCAATAAAACATTGCTGGAGGATGTTGTTTTAAATGTAACGGTTCTTACCCGCTTTATTTTTTTAAATTTATTTTTTTGTTAAAAATTAATTTTTAAATATTTTTTCGAACTTATATTTTGATATTTTTGAATTAATATTTTAAACTAAAATATTTAAATTAAATATTGAATTTAAAATTTTTAAGCAAAAAAAGTATTTTTGAATTATTTGTTCGAAATAGTATTTTCGAATTTTTATTATAACGGAATATTGTGAGTTTTATGTTTTTTTTTATTTTTCTTGTACTTGTCCAATTTAATTTATCAATTTTTAATTTATAGTAAACGAATATAATGCTAAAAATTGAAAATGTGGAAAACTAAAAAAAATGAATTTTTATCGATTTTTCGTTACCTATAAAAAAATATAAAACAACTCAGCCCCGGAATGCTAAACACTTTTTCGTAACAAATAAAAAAATACCATGTGCCACCTACAGCATTGTTTCATTGCGGCTAGTGCAATGAAACATTGTTGGAGGTCGCTGTTTTAAATGTAACGGTTTTTGCCCGCCTTATTTTTTCTAATTTATATTTTTTGTTAAAAATGAATTTTTAAATATTTTTTTGAACTTATATTTTGATATTTTTGAATTAATATTTTAAACTAAAATATTTAAATTAATTATTGAATTAAAATTTTTCAGTTAAAAAGTATTTTTAAATTATTTGTTCGAAATAGTATTTTTCGAATTTTTATTATAACTGAATGTTGTGAGTTTTATGTATTTTTTTTAATAATGTGAGTTTTATGTTTTTTTTATTTTTCTTTTACTTGTACAATTTAATTTATCAATTTTTAATTATAGTAAACGAATATAATGCTAAAAATTGAAAATGTGGAAAACTAAAAAAAAATGAAATTTTATCGATTTTCGTTACCTATAAAAAAATATAAAACAACACAGCCCCCGGAATGCTAAACATTTTTTCGTAACAAATAAAAAAAATACTCTCTGCCACCTACATCATTGTTTCAATGCGGCTAGTTCAATGAAACATTGTTGTAGGTGGCTCTTTAACCACCCGCCGCAATATTTTATATATGTTGGGACTGGCCGAACACCTCCCGCAATGACGCATTGCGGGAGGGATTTTTATTATTATTTTGTCCTCATTTATTTTTTTAAAATTGAAAATTGTTTATAAAAAATATCTAATTCATCATAATTTCATTGAGGAGTAAAAATGTGTTATTATACATAATTTTGACATATTTAAAATTTAAATTAAAATAGTTTGATTAAAATTTACTCAAAAAAGTTTAAGAGAAACGACACATTTCGATCAATAAACAATCATATTTGCAATACTCCATTTATATATTTCAGTTACTATCTTCGGTTTTTTATTTTTTTCATTAAAACTAATATTTTAATTATTTTTAAATTTTTAATCATTATACAATTGATAATAAATGGGAAGTAGTAATAAAATTAGAAAATATAGAACAAATGGTCGTTAAAATTAATTATATATTTTCTAACTCCGTTTTTACCGAAAAAAATTAATTCATTAAAATATGATTTTTTGTTATTTTAGAAATTAGATAAAAACAGAAGGCCTCCTGCTACAATGAAATAATGCGGGGCACCCGGTGGTTAATACTACCCCGGGGTGTGGACCAAAACTCTTTAACCAAAGATATTTATATCTTTTAAGAGCATGTCATTGTACTAAAATAAGTATACACTTTGCTTATTATGAAACCAAAAAAATGATATTTTATATTAAAATAGAACTGTTATCAAATAGATTAAAATTGAACTAATTTCTCAACCAATTTACTTTAAAATACATAATTATATTTCTCATTATTATTTTAATTATTCATATTTATTTATTTCCTACTAGTATGTTTATAGAACAATCGTAACAATATCTCTACTTAGTCCTAAATATTTAGAATCAAATATAATATTTTTATTCATTTTCCCACTGATATGTTTGATGTGTATTATGAGTATAAACATGGACACGTTTTTGAGACGTTAACAATAACATATATTAATAAGCGAGCGATGAACTCATGTTGATTGTTGTGTGTAAAAACGCATAATTCCAAATCAACTTATTGGCATATTTGTAATTAAGAACTTAAGATTTTAAATTCTTTCTGATTTATTGTTATTGTAGGTTGATTTAAGTGAAAAATCAGTCTCGATAATCTCTGATTATCTTATTTTTGGTTCATGATAACCTAAAGATTCTGGATTATCAAATATCTAGCTACATACTCCCAAATTGTACTATCCACACTTTCAACAACTTGTCAAACGAAATTGTTCTATTTGTGAGCCATCAAAATTAATTTAAGTCCTACTCCCGAGTACCTTATTAGGTCACACACACTGTAGAAAGGGGTTGAATACAGTGTTTACTACAATCAAATCGAATATAAGAACTCAAGTAACAGAATACAGATTTTATTCAACACAATAAACTCTGTTACAAAGAACTGTTCTCTCTCAGTGATGAACAAATTATCACGAGAGCTGCTAGGGTTACAAAGAATAATAACTTCGATTAAGATAACACATATAGTGGAAATCCTATGTCTGTGTTTATATACTACACAGTTACAAGATAATGTTCTAATTTATATGGAATATAATTCTGCTTCCTAAAATATATCAACTAGTTATCTTTTCTTCCAAGTATTCTATTCTTCATAAAATTCCTTCTTCATGCATATTTTTTTTTGTATTTGTCTTGATCTTCTTTACTTTCAATCAGCCGTCTGCCTTATCTGAAAGTCTCCTTAAGTCCTGACATTTTCTCCTGATAAATATCTTCTGATATCTTAAGTTCTGATAACTTAAGTTCTGATATCTTAAGTCCTGACTTCAGTATAAGTACTGATTTTCAGTTAAGTACTGATTTGTCCTGTTAAGTAAGATATGAAAACTTAAGTCAGGACTTACTTAACAGGACAAATCAGTACTTAACTGGAAATCAGTACTTACACTGAAGTCAGAACTTAAGATATCAGAACTTAAGTTGTCAGAACTTAAGTTGTCAGAACTTAAGTTGTCAGAACTTAAGTTGTCAGAACTTAAGTTATCAGGAGATATTTATCAGGAGATAATATCAGGACTTAAGGAGACTTTCAGATAAGGAAGGCGATTGATTGAAAGGAAAGAAGATCAAGACAAACGCAAGAAGAGATATGCATGAAGAGGAATTCTATGAAGAATAGAATACTTGGAAGAAAAGATAACTAGTTGATATATTTTAGGAAGCAGAATTATATTCCATATTAATTAGAATTTATCTTGTAACTGTGTAGTATATAAACACAGACATAGGGTTTACACTATATGTGTTATCATAATCGAAGTTATTATTCATTGTAACTCTAGCAGCTCTCGTGATAAGTTGTTCATCACTGAGAGAGGACAGTTCCATATTGAAACAGAGTTTATTGTGTTAAATAAAATCTATTTTCTGTGTTCTTATATTCGATTTGATTGTGATAAATACTATATCCAACCCCCTTCTACAGTGTGTGAGACCTAACATAAACACAAATCATATTAGCCATGACATTGTCAAATATATCTAACAATCTCCCCCAACTTGTAAATTAGCATAATATACAAGTTCAACAGATATTTGATGATGTCAAAAATATTAAGTACAACTGCATGAGAATTTGACTAGATAACTACAACTTACAGTCCTTTCAGCTTTACCATTCTTAAGATCTGATATCAGCTTCAGTCTGTAGACACTTCAGAATTTAAGCAGTTGTAGATCTTTGACTTGGCTTCAATTTCTGATCTCTTTGATATCAGGAGTTGTTCTGAGATAGTTTTTCAACAAACATCTCTCAGCATATTCAAGTTCATTGACCATCCTCCTTTTAGCATTTTTCAATTCAGCTGTAAATTCACCAGTTTGAAAAATAGCTGCTCTGAGATCATTTATCTTAGCTTTTCTTATCTCCTGATCTAGTCTGATCAGATATGCCTTGTCAGACTCTAGATTGAATTCCACAGCTTTATAACCCAGAAAAGTAGTTATAATCTTAGCAGTGTTAGGCTTCATTTCGACAATATCACCTTTGTGATCTCTGTACTTAGGACAATATGTGCTGTTAGACTTTACAGAGTAAAGCTTCTTTTGTCTTTGAATTTGTGACTTTAAATAACCTGCAACACTATATGTTAATTTGTTTCTCACTTGGAGTAGGAATAGAACATGTTCCAGTTCTTCAAAATACTTCAGTGGAATAGCATTCTGCCTAATATGGTATACCCTTCCATCTGTCATAAAATATAACAAGATGTGTTCTTTCAAAAAAGTATGGTAAACCATTTGTACAGATTCAAGTCGATTCAATCTTTCAGGAGTTGCTCCAACACCTGGTTCACTTAAGGAAGTTTGATCGTTGGTAGTGTTATGTACTCTTCTTTAATCAGAACTACCCAATCCAGATTTATCTCTTGCTTCCTTTCCTGTAACAACTCTTGCTTCAAAACCACTTGTTGCAGTCTTCAAAGGTTGAGTCTGTTTAGCTTTGGTGAATCCTGGTAGGAGTATCTTTGAAGGTTTAACATGAGCAATGTCAGGGGTTTCCTTTTCCTTATCTTCTGATATCAAGTCAACTTGCGCTATGTCAGAGGTTGCTTGCTTCACTGTCATATCAGAACTTACTAAGTCTTGACTCTAAACAACATGAGCCACGTCAGAGGTTGTTTGAGAAATCTTCTTTTGTAACAGAGTAAGACTAGCATCTTCTTCATCAATTATTTCTTCATCCATGACTGGCATATAAACCTTTACAGGTTCATCAACTTTTTCTTTTCCCTTGGACATTGGATCAATTTCCACTTGTGATTTGGCTTTGGTTGCCTCGGAATTTGTTCTTTCCTTTATCACAATACCCTTAGGCTTTGGAAATTTCTTTTCAACAACAGAAGCTTTAGATTTTGTCTTGACACCTTCTGCTTTGAGTCTAGCTTCTTCTTTCTTTAGACTCTCAAATTCCATTCCTGGATTTTCTTTAAGAAATAATTCCTTTGAAATTTCTTCATCAAGTTCCATATGTTCATCTGAACTTATCCTTTTACCAGTATCAGAACTTATTCTTCTCCTAGTATCAGAACTTGTTCCTTGACTCGTAATTCTAGCTTTACTTGATGAAAATCCTTTGCCTTGACCTCTACCCTTAGCAGAGTTTCCCTGGTCATCATTTCCATCATCCTTTCCCTTCAATGTCTGAATAGAAGAATAGATTTGCATTTGGACTTAATCACTTTCTCCCCCTTTTTGGCATCAGGAGGTAAAAGAAGAGAGACAAGCAATTCCACTGAGGATTGTATCTGATTGAGTTGAGTTTGCTGAGAAGCTTGATTCTTTAGAATTTCATCAATCTGAGTTTGTTGCTTCTCCTGATTTTTCTCAATATAGGCAATTATGTCAAAGGCTGGCTTGAAAAATCTGTTCTTTTCAAGTTTCACATTCATATCTTGCTGGATCAAGGTTTCTTGAATTTTATTCACCTTGGCATGAGTTGTTGAGTGTTGACCTTGAAGGTGCCTTGTACTCAATGCAGTAACTCTCAGCTGTGCCTTAAAATCATCATTTATCAGCATTTCATCAGCTTTGGCTAGATGCTCAGCAAAAATCTTTTCAGAAGGAACAAAACTAACTGTGTTCCATTCCTTAATCCACTCCTTTCCTCTAGGAGTTTCACTCCAAGGTACTGGTGCTTCCTTAAAAAACTTCTTGATTAGATCAGCTTTATTAATTGTTTGTTAAGGTGCATGTCCTGATGGACCAACTGCATCAGCATCTAAATTAGCAGCAGCTTCACCAGTAATATTCTCATTGGCAGCATCAAAACTTGCAGATCCTGCAGTATCAGCATCCTCTGATAAAATAACGGTATGTGAGGCTATAGAGGCTTCAACATCATCCTCTAAATTTTTCTCTGCAGCCAGGTTCTGATCAACATCCAAAATTGGTGTTGGTGGTGGAGTGAGTTGTGTTGGTGGAGCTTCCAAGTACAGAACCTTAGGCACAATCAAGTTATGAATATCAATTTCAGTACTTGTACCTGGGTCTTCAGTATGTACTTGTTCAATTATAGGTGACATAGGAGGTGTAGGCACTCTGTCTTGAGCAGTTTCTGGTTGCGCAGAAGGAAGTGATTCAATAACAACTGGTTCTGTTAGGATCAGAGATTCCTGACCCCCTTTCTTAGCTGCTTCCACATCTTCTGAATCTGATTCAACTATGTCCCTGTGAGCTCTCTGTTTCTTCAATTTCTTCAAAGGTGGAGACATTGTAGGAGCTTTATCATCAGAATTTAACTTTCTAAGCCTTTTGAGGGGCCTAGAACTCCCAGTTACAGTATCTTTCTGAGAAGAGACCTTCTCAGCTTCTACAACAACAGGTTCTGAAATAGGAACCTGTTCCTCAGTATATGATTCATCACTCAGAATAATTCTCCTCCTCTTTTGCTGAGATTGAGGTACATTCTTTGTCCTCTTTGGTCTTGAAGATGAAGGCTTCATTGGATGTGCTGATGTTTATGGTTCTGAAGTTTGAGGTGGTTGTGTGGAGGTGGTAGGTGTTGATGGTTGAGATTCTGATGGTTGGACATCAGGATATAGTTCAGTGTATTTAACTGGATCATAGGTTATTAAGGCTTGTTTGACAGATAAAGGAACTTGGAGGGGTCTTAACACAACCTTCTTATTATCAGTAGATAATAAGTCATTAAAAGCTCTTTTAGCTAGTCCGAATGATGAAATTAATTTACTAGCTGATTGGGGCTTATCATCACAACAAAAACTATAAATAAGCTGATAGAATCTAGCAAAGTAAACAGTATTTCTGTCTTCTGTCATTCTATCCCCAATGAAACCTAAGACAACACTCGCATAATCAAAATCAGTTTGGTTAATGAGAGCATACCCGATTTGTTGGCTGAATATGGGGATTGCATCAAAATTAGAATATTTGTTTGCAAAAGCCTTGGTTATGCAGTCAAAGAAGAAACTCAATTCCCTCCGTATATAAGATCTCTTCAACTGACCCAGCTTTTCCAATGTCCTCTCATACCCCAGACTGGCCATCATGTTTTGAAGAACTGGCTTTTCAACAGTAGAATAAACACAGTTCTCAGGCAGCTGCAGTGCTTGTCGAACCGTAGCCAATGTCACGACATGCTCATCCTCCCCTGATGAAAAAATAATACTTGGGGACCCTTGAGCACCACCATCATCATATACTCCGCTTCTCCAGAATGCCAGCACTTGAGTACCAGAGACTTCATTCGGTTCGGTCAGAGCGTACCCAATATCAGAACTAGTAAGAAAGTCCTGAATGAAGTGAAGTTCTGATGGGGTTTCTGACTTTCTAAGAATAGCGGAGAAGTTATTAGGAACAAACTTAGCCCCATCGAAAATTACGTCTTTTGGTGCCATCTCTGTAAGAAGTTAAGTGAATAAGAGAATATTTGCGAAGTGTTTGTGAAAATTCCTGAGAGAAAAACAACTTCAAAAAATAAGAGAGAGAGAGAGAGAGAGAGAGAGAGAAAACAAAAGAGATTTAGACTAGAAAAGTAAGTAAAAGATTAGAAAATCTTTTATCTCTCATATATACACTCTCTCCACTCAACAGTTGTATTTTTGAAGCATGTGATACACTTTACACCTGACACCATGTGAACAGTCAATAAACGGTTAGAGCAGGAGTTAATGGGCACGTAAAATAAACAATAATTACCGTGCACATGCAATTTTTCAGGACATACACGTTAACCACTAACCCATAATGATTATGACTGTTTTATCTCAGATAAACCAATATTCGGTAAAAATATGATCGTTCAAGTAATGACCAAAAATAAACCAAGTAAATAAATACTGCCACATCAGCATCAGAACTTGATTATTATCAGAATTAAAAAGTCATCAGAATATGGCTCCTTTACTCGAAAAGTGAATGGTTATTCCTGTAATTCTTCACACAAATACTGATATGGTTACATCAGAACTTCATCATCAGAACTTCCATCAGAACTTGTCCTCAGAATTTATGCAATATGACACATAAACTGTTCATCTAAAGCAACATTTATCACCATAGTAATTTTCATCATTCATATGGAGTGTAAGTGTGTGCATTAAGCTAAATATCAGACAAAGAGTAAAATCTGATTCACTTTAGTACATCTTAGAAATAAGGCATAACTAAGAACTTTCCTCAAAATATGTAATTATTCTGAAGTCTACTATAGAATGAGTTCATGCATGAGTCTACCTCAACTATTTTGTGCTCATTTTATGCATCTTTTGAAATTCCTTTTTACAGTGGCTTCTCAGTGTAAGTGAGTCACGACTGCTTATCATAATTTATGCTGCTATCAGAGTATTTCTACAGTAATCATACAGTGTGAAAAGTCACCAAGAAAACTTTATTTTGCTTTTCTAATGTATATTACTTAATACCAGCAATGCACTTGGGTCTTACCTTCCACATTTTTACTCTAGATCTCAAAGGAGTACCTGATATTTATTTCTTTTCTTTTTCTTTTTCTTTTGATAAGTGAGGCTTATCAGCACTTAGTACATCCATCAGATTTACTAACATCAGAACTTAACAGATAAGAAGCACTATTCTAGTTTTTGACTTAGTAATAAGATACACAAAGTAAACTTAACTAAGCTCAATATCAGAATTTGCTTATGTTAAAAGATTTCCACAAAAACAATTACTTCATACATGGGATCTTTAGTATATTAAAGACTACTAGGTCAGCATCTAGCACAGTTATCCTCATTGGATTGAATAGTCACAGAAACATTCATATCACTATCAGAGTTTAGAAATTCACATCAGACAACAATCAACACTTAAGCAAATTTCAATTTAAGAACAGAATACACAAAGATAGTAATATCTGTAAATACTAATCATAAAGTCTGATGTATCAGAACATAAACTAGGCAGATTTAGAGAAAGAACCTGAAACCATTCCAAGTTTATTTACCAATCTTGTAAAAGTAGCTTCACACAGTGGTTTTGTGAAGATATCTGCTAGTTGTTGATCCGTTGGAACAAAATGCAATTCCACTGTACCTTCATCCATATGTTCCCTTATGAAGTGGTACCTAATGCTGATGTGCTTTGTCATTGAGTGTTGAACTGGATTAGCTATCATAGCAATAACACTTTGATTATCACAGTAAATATGGATTTTAGAAAATTCTAACCCATAATCCAGTAATTGATTCTTCATCCAAAGAATCTGTGCACAACAGCTTCCTGCAGCAATGTATTCTACTTCTACAGTTGATGTGGAAATTGACTTCTGTTTCTTACTAAACCAAGAAACCAATCTGCCTTCAAGAAATTGGCAGCTTCCACTTGTGCTTTTCCTGTCAATTTTGCATCCTGCAAAATCTGCATCTGAGTAACCTATTAGCTTAAAGTCTGATTCTCTGGGATACCACAATCCCAGATCAGCTATACCCTTAAGGTACTTGAAAATTCTTTTCACAACTGTTAAGTGAGGTTCCCTTGGATATGCTTGAAATCTTGCACAAAGACAGGTAGCTACATGATATCAGGTCTACTTGTAGTTAGATAGAGTAAAGATCCAATCATACCTCTGTAATCAGTAATATCTACTGATTTACCAGTATCCTTATCCAACTTTGTTGCAGTGTCCATAGGAGTGGATGTATTTGAACAATCTTGCATTCCAAACTTCTTCAACAAATTTCTGGTGTACTTAGATTGACAAATAAAAGTTCCTTCTTCATTATACTTGACTTAAAGACCCAGAAAATAGTTAAGTTATCCCATCATACTCATTTGATATCTTGATTGCATCAACTTGGCAAACTTCTTACAAAGTCTGTCATTTGTAGAACAAAAAATGATATCATCAACATATATTTGTACCAAAAGTAAGTCCTTTTCATGGTTGAGGTAGAATAAAGTTTTGTCAATGGTCCCTCTGTTAAATCCACTTTCCAGAAGAAACTGAGCTAAGGTCTCATACCATGCTCTTGGAGCTTGCTTAAGGCTATAAAGTGCTTTATCAAGCCTGTAGACATGATTGGGAAATTTAGAATCTACAAAGCCTGGAGGTTGTTCAACATATACTTCCTCTTCCAATTCTCCATTGAGAAAAGCACTTTTCACATCCATTTGAAAGACTTTAAACTTCTTGTGAGCAGCATAAGCCAAAAATATCCTCATGGCTTCCAATCTAGCAACTGGTGCAAATATTTCATCATAATCAATTCCCTCCTGTTGAGAGTATCCTTTCGCAACCAGCCTTGCTTTATTCCTTGTAATTATGCCATCACTGTCAGTTTTGTTTCTGAACACCCACTTTGTACCAACAACAGACCGGTTCTTTGGTCTTGGCACAAGGGTCCAGACTTTATTTCTTTCAAATTCATTTAACTCTTCCTGCATTGCTTGCACCCAATCAGCATCTTGAAGAGCTTCTTCCACTTTCTTTGGTTCAGTCTGAGATAGAATGATAGATACATTCATTTGATGTAGCTGTTCTAGTTCTGACACCTGCATCAGGATTTCCAATAATTAAGTCAGGTGTATGTACTTTAGTCCACTTCCTTGCAGACGGAAGGTTATCTCTAGAACTTGATGCTCCCCCTTGATCCATGCTGTCTCCATCAACATTTTCTGATGCTCCCCCTGAAATTATTCTCTCTGAGTTGGATCCTTCAGAATTTGAGTTTCCAGAACTTGGCTCATCAGAACTTGATGAATTAGAACTTGAAGAGCCTGTTGTAGGTTCTGATGCTTCTTGATATGTGGTTGGATCTTCAGTATGCTCCCCCTGCACAGGTGCATCTTGCTTTGGCATAGTCATCACAGTTCCAATAACATCAGAGTTTAATCCATCAGAGTTTGCAGTATCGGGATTTAGACTGTCAGGATTTACAGAATCAGAATTTAAAACTTCATTTTTGAATTTCAGCTGATCATGATTATTGAAATCTTCAAGTCCAGTGATATTCTTATCATCAAAAGAGACATTGATAGATTCCATGACAACTCTTGTTCTTAAATTGTAGACTCTGAAGGCTTTTGTGGAAAGTGGATATCCAACAAAAATTCCTTCATCAGCTTTTAGATCAAATTTGGATAGCTGTTCAGGATGAGTCTTAAGAACAAAACACTTGCATCCAAATACATGAAAATACTTCAGATTTGGCTTCTTTTTCTTCACCATCTCATATGGTGTTTTTCCATGCTTGTTGATAAGTGTAGCATTCTGAGTAAAACAAGCAGTCTGCACAGCTTCAGCCCAAAAGTAGGTTGGCAACTTTACTTCATCAAGCATAGTTCGTGCAGCTTCAATAAGAGTTCTATTCTTTCTTTCAACAACTCCATTTTGCTGTGGAGTTCCAGGAGCAGAAAATTCCTTCTTTATTCCATGGTTTTTGCAGAACTCTTCCATAATCAAATTCTTAAATTCAGTGTCATTATCACTCCTTATGATTTTCACAGAGTCTTTGACCAATTTATCCAGTTGTTTGACATGATCAATCAAGATAGATGCAGTTTCACTTTTTATGTGCAAGAAATACACCCATGTGTATCTGGTGAACTCATCCACTATGATCATATCATATTTCTTCTTTGCAATAAACATGACATTCACTGGACCAAATAGATCAACATGTAGTAGGTGATAAGGCTCAAGAATTGATGATTCAGTCTTGCTCTTGAATGAAGATTTTCTTTGTTTTGCCTTCTGATAAGAATCACAAAGGCCATCAGGAGCAAATACTGATTTTGGCAGTCATCTCACAAGATCTTTCTTGACTAGTTCATTTATATTGTTGCAATTTAAATGAGAGAGTTTCTTGTGCCAATCCCAGCTTTCTTCAATTGATGCTCTACTCAACAGACAGATTGAAGAACCATCAGTACTTGTTGAAAGCTTGGCTTCATAAATGTTACCATGCCTGTTTCCCTTCAGAACAGCTTTGCCTGTAGATTTGCTTACAACTTCACAGTGTTCTTCAAAGAAATCCACACGATAACCTCTGTCACAGATTTGACTAACACTCAGCAGATTGTGTTTAAGTCCTGAGACCAGAGCTACTTTTTCAATGATGACATTCCCAAGATTGATATTGCCATATCCCAGAGTTTTTCCCATGTTGCCATCTTCATAAGAAATACCTGGTCCAGCTTTCTCCACAAAGTCTGATAGCAGGGCTTTATTTCCAGTCATATGTCCTGAACATCCACTGTCCAGAACTAGGATATTCTTCCTGTTGCCCTGCAATTACAAAGACCACTAATGATTAGTTTTAAGGACCCAGACTTGCTTGGATCCTTTGGCCTTATTAAGTTTGTTAACATTTGCAGCGGATTTAGCATCAGAGTTTATGTTAACAGTTTTCTTATCATAATTTGCAATATCAGACTTTGCATCAAAACTTACACTAGAAGGAATAATACAAACTTTCTTTACAGAAGGTTTTATTTGATAATAATCATAGTACAAACTATGATATTCCTTACAAGTATAAATGGAATGCCATAAACTACCACAATGAAAACAAGGATTTTGTGGCTTATATCTAACATACTGACTCTTAACTCCTGACTTTGAGGGTAAGGAGTTTATGTTTTTATTCTTCCTGCAAAAAAAAGCCAGATGGTTATAATTTCCACAGTTATGACATATTTTTCTAGGAGCATTAGGAACAGGCTTATAATTGTTACTTTTGTTCACACCTTCCTTTCCATTCCTATTTCTCCTAGGTGGCTTTACCTTGTTTACATTTTTAACCTGTTTTAGTTTATTCTTAAGCTGCTTCTTTGTCATTAAACCTATGTTAACTTCAGTTGGCTTATCCTGTTTAGGTTTGTCAGAAGTTAATTTCTCCTTAACTTCTGATTTCTCAATATCAGTCTTTGCAGTTACAAACTTAACAGGATTTACCTTTGGTTTTTGTTTAACAACTGTAGGCTCAGTTTCTACAGTTCCCTTACTGTTCTGGTCATCTCCATAACCTAAGCCCACTTTCCAGTTTCCACTACTAAGAATATCCTGAGTTGCTTTACCAGAGTTAGTCCAAGTCCTGATAATCTCTCTTTCCTTTTCTAACTCAGTTTTAAGAGATTCATTCATTTTTAGCACTTCATCCCTAACATAAAAGGCATCATCTCTATCTTTCTGAGTTTGATGGAACATGACTAACTCTTTTTCTAAATAATCATTCCTCTTTTTATAAGCAAGATTTTGAAAAGTTAATCTTTCACATGTTAAAGTTTGATCTTTATAACTAATGAACATGGTTTTAAGATATCTTCTCAACTCACTAATATCATCAGTATGAAAGGCATAAGTAGTTTGAGGTACCTTTAAGTCAGCAGTATCAGAACTGCTATCAGCATTTGCCATCAATGCATAGTTTTCCTCATCCTCAGAATCTGAAGCATCTGACCAGCTTTTCTTCTTTGTGACAAGAGCCTTTCCTTTGTCACTCTTCCCTTTTCTGCAATGAGGAGATATGTGGCCTTTCTCACCACAGTTGTAGCATTTAAAATTTGAGTAATCTCCTCTGTCAGACTTTCCTCCTTTGTCTTCAGATTTTCTGAAACCTTTTTTATCAGGACTTGCACCTTTCCTGGAAAACTTCTTTCCTCTCCTGAATTTCCTGTATGCAATCTTTGTGATTCATTTTACCATAAGAGCACACAGCTTCATCATCTCTTCATCAGGGTCCATCTCAGGTATACTTTCAGTTTCTTAGTCATCATCACTATCAGAACTTGATGACTCAGTATCAGACTTTTTGATGAGAGCTTTTCCCTTGCCTTTCCTTGAGGCAGCTTCTTTGGGACTTTCCTCCTCAGCCACAAAGGCAACTGTCCTTGACTTTCTTCCATTCCTCTTGCTTCTTTGTTCCATCTCAAGTTCATGAGTCTTGAGCATCCCATAAATTTCATCAAGAGTTGTTTCATCAAGATTATAGTTGTCTCATATTATTGTGGCCTTCAAATCCCATCTTTCAGGAAGAGCTAACAGGAATTTAAGATTTGAATCTTCAATATCATACTCTTTGTCAACTAGTGACAAATCATTCAAGAGCTTGACAAATCTGTCATATAAGTTAGTTAATGACTCATCAGGCTTTGAGTCAAAGTGCTCATACTCTTGAGTGAGTATTGTCTTCCTGTTCTTCTTGATTGAATCAGTTCCCTGACACCTTGTTTCCAAAGCATCTCATATCTCTTTTGCAGTCTTGCATTGAATTACCCTGTTTGACATGACATTATCAATGGCACTATGCAGCAAGTGTATTACCTTTGCATCATTTGCAATCGATGAGATATCTTCAGCAGTGTAATCACTTTTCTCCTTTGGTACAGACTTTGCTGGCTGACCTGCAACTTCCACAGAGAGTTTGGTTGACATATGTGGTCCTTCATTAATCCTGTCGAGATATTCTGGATCTGTAGCTTCCAGAAATATAGCCATCTTCACTTTCCATATGGAATACTCAGAAGGTCTCAACATGGGAACTCTTATAGTCTCATATCGACTATGGGTTATGGTTTTTGGAGTTTCTTCAGTTTTGGTGGGCTTGGTTGGAGTTTCTTCTTCAGACATGATTGTTTTTGGATCTTAAACTATATGTGTGTTTACAGATTGCTCTGATACCACTTGTTAGGTCACACACACTGTAGAAGGGGGTTGAATACAGTGTTTACTACAATCAAATCGAATATAAGAACTCAAGTAACAGAACACAGATTTTATTCAACACAATAAACTCTATTACAAAGAACTGTTCTCTCTCAGTGATGAACAAATTATCACGAGAGCTGCTAGGGTTACAAAGAATAATAACTTCGATTAAGATAACACATATAGTGTAAACCCTATGTCTGTGTTTATATACTACACAGTTACAAGATAATGTTATAATTGATATGGAATATAATTCTGTTTTCTAAATTATATCAACTAGTTATCTTTTCTTCCAAGTATTCTATTCTTCATAGAATTCCTTCTTCATGCATATTTCTTCTTGTATTTTTCTTGATCTTCTTTCCTTTCAAACAGCCGCCTACCTTATTTGAAAGTCTCATTAAGTCCTGATATTATCTCCTGATAAATATCTTCTGATATCTTAAGTTCTGATAACTTAAGTTCTAATATCTTAAGTCCTGACTTCAGTATAAGTACTGATTTCCAGTTAAGTACTGATTTGTCATGTTAAGTAAGATCTGAAAACTTAAACACAAATCATATTAGCCATGACATTATCAAATATATTTAACATACCTAATTGGAGAATTTACCAAAAATACCAACTTTTTTAAGTTTTTTTGCAATTTTACTATCTTCTGATTTTTTTTCGCAAAAATATGGAATAAACCAAAATCAACTAGATATCCAACTAATTGAATAAAGTTTTTTTGGTTGATTTGAGATTGTATGTAGTCGCAGAAACTCGTCAAAGGTTGAATGCAGTTGATTCCAGTTGCCAAAAAATCGTATTTTTGCAATTTTTTTTGAAAAATAGTATTTTTACAAATTAAAAAGTATTTTTGCAAATTTTTTTAAAAAAATGACAGTATTTTTATAAAATTATTTTTAGACTTGGGTATTTTTCAAAAAAGCCCTTATTTATATGGTAACAGAGCTAAAATAATGCTAAAATAATTAGGAACGGTAATATCACACACGACCAAAACTCGACCCGAACCCGACTCCTATAATCCAATTTATTGAAACAAACCCCAAAAGTTTACCCGAACACGATATGGTTAACCCGAAAGACCCGTTTTTGAAATTTTATTCTTTTAACTTGGATATTCAATTTCATTTAGTTTTATATTATTTTAACTTGACCTAAAATTTATCCGTTTACAAACATGAACACGATCCGAAACCCAAAACTGTCAGACCAATAGCATGTTCCTGAAAAATGATACAATACAAATACAAAATTATTGCCGGAATTGACCAAATTTTTTATTATTTTTAGTAAAGCTTATTACCTAATTAAGTAGAATCCATTACGACAGTCGACATATATTCTGAATGAGGGGGGAACTGAACCCAATACCTTTACCGCAATACCACCGCCCTCACCTGGTTGCTTAACTGCAAGGAATTAGTATGTTCAGGGAAAGTGGCAACTCTTATAATCGGCAAGAAAGTTAACCAGGTTGCTTGCTTACAATAAGCTAAACTAGATGAAGACTGAAGCGAAATTAGAAGCATATACATTTCACTTGAACACAAACCACAAGATTCAAGAAAATAATGTTTTTGGGAGTTTTATAAGGGACCATCTAGAAATAGTTGGTCGTAATACCAATATATATTGCTAGAAATATTAACACATTTTCCAGATAATGAAGCCAAGATTTCGCAGCACCGGATTAAGTTTTACTACTAGAAGTGATCCCCACGTGGGCCACTTCTTCTCCCTTTTTTTTTTTGACAAATGCAGAATTTTTTTATTAAATTGAATATAAAACAGCCGGGACAAACCCCCAACTGTCAATACAACCAGGTGATAAAATAAATAACATACTAAAATCAATTAGATGATTTGTTTCCTGATCGTTTAACACATAGAATTTAAAAATTCTTGAAGCTAAAAACAAAATCAAAGACATCCTAAGCGATCCAAATTGCACCGGAATATCTGAAAATAGCAACATCGCAATTGACCATATCACGTAAAAATTATGGTTAGCCCAATGTTCAGAAACAACAATCGCATAAAATGAGATTGGAGAAACGACACCTCAGCTATCTACATGTCAGACACCAGCTATAGATATGTCGAAGGCACCCCAGCTATCTACATGCCGGATACCAGCTATAGACATGTCGAAAGTGTAAAGCCATAAAAGATGAACAATCTTTGGTTGTAAAAGGTGAGCTCTTACAACAATCACCACCATCCCAGATTCGATATAGGTTTTGCAGATCACCAAAAATATCAGCAACTTCGTCCTCAACAGATCCAATACCAGATTAACCCAAGCATGACTAAGCAAAAATATAACAAACACTCCAAAATTAGAGACAAACAAACACTCCAAGAGGAGAGACACACAAATACCCAAAAAAATTGGGTTTTATTGAAAAGAGATCAACGAGAATAAAAGAAAATGAAGGGATTGGGGCTTTTCACCGGAGAAAACCAGTGAAAGTCTCTCGATTTACTTGAAAATGGACCAACACTAGGAGAGGGGAGAGAGGAGGGAGGCAGTACGCTTATTTATGACAATTTTTACTTTCACTTCTTCTCCCTTTTATTCAAATTTAAAACAAGTAAACAAAAGATTTAGGTGGGCCACCGGGCACAGCCTCATCTTTTGCCTTCTCTGGAAGTGTTTCCACTTTAGCCATTAATTCATGAACCATCTTCTTAAGATAGGTATTCTTCTCAACCAGCTTGCTGTTTTCAGCTTTTACTGAATTATGTTCCTCAAGTGGAATATGATTTGGTTCCAAAACAATATCATCACAAGATATATGAATTATAAATGAGTTTACCTCACTCTTATCATCCTCTGAATCGCTTTCCACAAGTCCATCCAGAATCATCATTTTCCACTCCAACCAGAGCAAGATGGACCATCTCCTCACTAGATTCAGTCTTCATCATCACTCCAAGTCAGTAAGGCCTTTGATTTCTTCTTTCTGTCCTTGAAACCAGCAGGCTGTTTTGCTTTGAGTTTATAGCAATCCTGACCAGGCTTGCCACATTCAAAACAAGTTTGTTCCCCTTTAGATTCTTTGGAGAATTTTCTGCCCTTAGAGAAACCTTTCTTTTCCATCTTGTACTTATTCCTCTTCTCAATCATCCTCTTGATCTTTCGAGACATTAGAGCAAGCTCTTCACCTGATTCTTCTTTTGATTCCGGCTTGCTGTTTCCAGCATCAAGTTCTAAATTCTTCATTTTTGAAGTAATATCAGAAGAACCATGAGCTTTACTTTCATTGATCTTTGTCTCAAATTGAGCTAGTTCAGAGAATACATCATGGTGAAGCTTCCAATGCCGTAACCTTCGGTTCATAAACCCATGGAACTGCACTGAGAATTTTCATGTTCCTTTCATCTGAAGGAATAGGTTTTTCAAGCTGATTTAGACTGTTCATGATTTAGAATCTCACTTGGATCTCTTTCCAAGTGAGATTGTATACGCCCTTTCCACCAACTATAGTTTTCAGAACCAAGAAGCAATGGTGGCCTGGAAGAAGAGTTTGCGGTAGGACATGGATCAGCCATCGGATCAATACTTTCATGTTACAGAAGATGTTAGTATACCAATAGCTCTTAGGCTGACTATGTCCAATTTTAAATTATTACCGAGCCTTTCTAGCTGACTGTTTTGGCAACAGTCTGCTGTGCCTGAAACTGGCTTACTATTTTGAACTGTTAACAATTATAGGAGGCTAGAATGAATGTAGTGCAGTAAAAACAGTTAAAAACAATATGTAAAGGAGGCACACGATATTTAGTCCCCTACGTGTAATGGTCTACGTCCTGGTCCCTTACCAACTAACTTGATTAGAGAATATATATTAATCAATAATATTCCAATTACAAGATTAAGATATACCTCCCTTTAACCCAATCACTACAGCAGACCGATTGCAGCTTGCTGTTGTTCACTGCCTTGCAATCTGTTCTTTGAATCTCTGAATTCCTTGAGTCCCACTCGTGAATTCCTCTATTCCTCGAACTCTTTGCCTTGACTAATCAACACAACTGAATCCTTTAGCTCCCTTGTTCTACCACCTAGAACCCTTGCCACTTAGTGATTCCAAATACACTTTGAACAATACACAAGATTTAAAGTGTTTACAACTCAAACTATATTCTCTAAATATTCAATTTTCAATATAAAATCAAGCTCAGATTTAGAGAAAGATGATAAAGCTTTTCAAGAACACGAGTTGTAGTGTAGATGGTTTTTAAACCGAATGAAAAGCTAAGCACTGTTAACTTATATACAAGTATACAACAACGCCTTGATTTTGAATTAAGATAGAATAGAACGTGTAGAGTATGAATAATTCAAAAGCATACGTATAGGAGATAGATAAAAACGAATTTGAAAACGCTCCTATAAGTATGGATAAGATAGGATAAGAAGTTTGAATAGAAAAGAGTTTGAATTCAAAATAACTAGATCCTAAATTTTATTTTAAATAAAATATGAGCTTAATTAGATATTAAAAACGTAATGTATATGAGAATGTACAAGTATAATAATCCTACACAAAATATAAAACTGATCAGCTCATGCAGAAAGAATTCTGCTCTCTGTAGGACTCTCCAGCAGCCTAGAATCACACTGTGAATAAAAGCATGCTGTAATGCTGTTAAACCAAATATCCTGCAACACAAGGTTAAAACATGCAAAGCAGCAGGCTATTTTAATTATAACAAGCATACATAACAGATATACATTGTACAAGCAATCCAGCTTGCTCAAATTGTGTCATCATCAAAACCTGAGGGTTACAAGTATTGGGCCGAAAATTGGTTGTAATAGCAATTTCAAGGGGCAAACATACATCCTCCTAAGTCACATTTTAATAAAAATGTAATAAAAAATAACTCCAATCCGTATTTGTATCCATATCCAAATTCGGTTAATATTCGAATCCAAATCCGACGGATACTATCCAGATACGGATAATATCCGGATCCGAATCCGATTTTTAATCAAAATTTTAAATTTATATTAAAATATCCAAAAAATTGCAAAATAAATAGTCAAAATTTAATTAATTTTTTTAAAATTGAGTTAAGAGTTAAAAGGGATTTGAGCCCATTTTATTTTATTTTTTAAAAATAATTTTTATTTATCTTTTCAATCTAATTTTATTATCTTTATAATATTAAACTTAAATGATATTTTTATATATGTCTATAAAATTTTTACAATTATATAAAATCTTTATATATATATATATATATTATTTAATGAATTCATAAACATACACTACAAAACTAATATAATAAATTTTAAATTATATATATATATATATATATTATTTAAATATCATATATATTTAATTTCGGATACGGATTTTTTCGGATACGGATATGCCTATATCCGTATTCGTATCCGAACTTGTCAGACGGAAAATATCCGTTTTGTCTTGAATACAGATAATATCCACATTATTTCAATACGAATGCCGATATTTCGGATGAATATCGATTTGTTTTATAAATTTTTTTGACAACCCAACTCTACGTATTTAGGAGTTTCAAAACTTTTCTCATTATTAAGCATATGTTGCCTCCTAATCTAATTTTATATTGTTCTAACTTGAAATACAATGCAATGAAGTACAAGTAGTAGTTAACAATAAAAAATAGATTAAAATTATATAAAGATATAGTAAAACCTCTATAAATTAATATAGTTGGGACCGAAAATTTTTATTAATTTAGAGATATATTAATTAATCGATAAATTAATAATTATTAATTTATAGAGGTTTTTTATATAAAAAAATTAAATTCTATTTATATAAATTCAAATACAATGAATTGTACTATTTTATGTATTATACTTAATTTAATGAATATTATTTATAATTCAAAGTATGTCAGTAAGATTCAGCATGCAAAACTTAAATTGATTGATTTGATTGTATTTTTATAGAAACTATTCGGTGTAATATACTGATAGCATGCACTAAAAATAAACAATTTTTGATACAAATCGACAGAAATACATCAGAGCTTTCAATGCAGTAAGGAATATTAGAGATATGCTTAAAAATTTTTTTTTTTTAAGAAGCAGACAACAATAGAATCGTATTTTATAAAATTATTATATATATATAATATTATTGGGACCATATATTTATAAAGAAATTTTTTAAAAATTATTATATTATTATCTTATCGAAATTGCTCATTTTTGAAGTCAGACCGGGACAAAAAAAATATACTCCCTCCGTCCCACCAGGATTTTTACATCTCTGGTGGGCACAGAGACCAATATATATATTTATACTATACTATAATAACCGGAATGGAGTATATTTTGGTATTTCTTTTTTTGGTTGGTTTGATTATCCTCATTTATGACCGTCGGATTTTTTTAATCAAGTGATCAGGACCGTTAGATTCAAATACTAAAAGTACATACACTACTCAAACTCTCAGGTTCGAACCCCGCCAACAACAAATATTTATATTATTATATATACACTACTAAAACTCTCAAATTCGAACACCGCTAACAGCAAATATTTATATTATTATTTATACACTAACCATGATTTATGTTCGAATCCGGTAACAACAAATATTTATATTATTATATATAAATATACTAATAAGTTAATGATCCAATTTTTTTTATTATAATTTTGAATAATATAAAAGTATTAATGAAGACCCGTGCCTCGCACGAGTTGTAAAGCTATATACTATAATAACCAGAATGTGGTATAATTTGTAGTTTGGTTATCTCCTAATTTTGGTTATCCCCTTTCATCTTGACCGTCGGATCTTCTTTATCAAATAATCTGAGCCGTTACTAAAAGAGACACTACACAAGTTTTCAGGTTCGAATTCCGTTAACAACAAACATTTGTACTATTATTTATAAATATGCATTAAGTTCTCATTGACAGTAAATATTTTTATTATTATTTATAAAAATACGTATAAGTTTTCAGTTTCGAATCTCACTCACAACAAACATTTACATAGATCTCATCAATCATATACTATTGATACAAATGAACTTAACTTGAAATTATACACAATAAAAATATAATTATATAATAATTTATATTATTATTTATAAAGATACATATACGTTTTCAGTTTCGAATCTCACTAACAACAAACATTTACATAGATATCATCAATCATATACTATTTATACATCTGAACTTAACTTAAAATTATACACAATAAAGGTATAATTATATAATCATTATTTAGTATTTAATTATTTATATAATTTTTTAATAAAATTACATAAATTAGAAATAAAAATATATAAATATTAACTAGAACCCGTGCCGTAAACTAGTATATATATAAGTAGGTAAATTAATGAAAAGTGGTTAAAGCAGTGGGATCTATCAATATTTAATAATAGATTTGAGAGAGTGGAGGAAGTTAGTGGGTGTAATAGTATTTTATATTATTAAAAGTTTACTAATTTTTGAATGTAAAAAAATGGATGGGCAGCCCAAAATAATAACCGTAAATACATGGATGAGACATAGGGAGTATTAATTTATATAGATTATTAATTTATAGAGGTTTTACTATAATTTAAAAAAGAATTGTTGGAGTTCTCTAACACATTTTTTACTATAATTTAAAAAAGAATTGTTGGAGTTCTCTAACACATTTTCATCTTAAAGACTTAAAAAACTGTAAAAATAATACTCCCCCGTCCCATAATACATGTCACTTTTATAAAAAATATTTGTCCCAAAATAATTGCCTCTCTCATTTTTCAAAGCAATTTTTTAAAGACTTTTTCACAAATTACCAATTAATTACTATTTCCAATGTTTGACTAATTTAAATATATAATTCACTCATCCACATTTAATGTAATTATTAGGGGCAGAAAAGGAAACAAATTATCTACCTAACTTTTTCTTAAGATGCTTTATTTTTTTAAAAGTAACATGTAAAAGAAAGAATGACAAAAATAACAAGTTTTTGGGTGTATGTATACAAAAATGACAATTTTGAAAAAATTGAACAAAAACACCCATTTGGACACCCATTTTTCAAATGCGTGTATGTGATACGCATGTGAGAAATGAGTATCTTTTATTTTTTTAAGATACTCCTTTTTCAAATGTATATCCTATAAAATTGCATTGAAAATAGATAGTGGGCATGTATTGTCGAACAAATTTTTTCTTCAAAAGTGACAACTAATTTGGGACGGAGGGAGTATTTCTTTTTTTTAAAAAAAAATTGAACACCTAATTATGAAATGCGTGTCATGTATAAATGGAACACCCATTTTAAAAATGCGTATCTCAGTCGTCATTTTTGACCATTACATTTAAAAATTATCATTTTCATTTAAAAAATTGTTATTTTTCACCGCAACTCTCGTAGTTCTATGAGACAATTATTTTGACACTGCGGGAGTAGAATTATATACATATCGGGATTACAAGCAACATCGGGAATAAGCGGCGGTACGTTCTCTCTCTCTCGATTCTCCTCGATTTTTCTAAATTAGCTGAATCATTGTTATTGTCGTTCCCAAGGCAAACGCATATAATTACTATAACTCTGTTTCTTCCCGGGTATTCTCCTTTCTCACGTGAACTGGGCCCAACTTCTGTAGCGGTTGGAGTGAAGTTAACCTGTTAGGTAGGGGTCTCTGCAAAACAGAACCGGAGGGGGGTTGTTTCCCGCGACAACTCCAGTGTGAGAGTAAGAAATAGGTTTTCTTGAAGAAGAAGAAGAAGAGGGAAGAACGAGCTATTCAAAATATGTGCGATGGTGTGTGTATAGGTGTGTAGCAGTCAAATGTTTTTTTTCAACCCCTAAAACCCTCTTTTTGAGGCCTTTTATAGGTCCCAAGATTTAGGTTTTTTGGGGTTTGTACCTTTTCATCCTGACCTTTGATCATTCTTGGTTGGTGATTGATTGGACGGTTCAGATGGATTGTGTGGTCAGGTGACCTTTCTCCATCAGAGTTGTTTTGGGATCTTTACCAATGGACGGCTGAGATGCAATTGTTTCATTTTGGGTAACATGAGACAGTTGACTCTTTTGTCCTGTGCCACGTGGCACCGGGTACCACCCTGACTTGGGCCTGGGGTGTTATCTCTTTTGGGGTTCTGTTCCTTTATTTGGGCTTGATTACTTCTGATCTATCAATTACTAATTTTTTTGATTGTTAACTTAATCTCTTTTTAGGAAAAAGAATTGAATTTAACTAGCTTACTCGAATGAATGTTTGCTCTTCGACTTGGATTTCTACTTGTGTTCTTATATAGTACATTCTATTAACTTCATGTAGTATCGACAAGACTTGTAATCATTTGGAGAATGAGTTGGTACCGGAATGACAAATGTTAGTCGGACACCTTCCTTTCATTATATGTACATATATAGGGATTTATTCGGCTGAGTATCGTACATAGAGTACTAATCGGAGATCTTTGTTATTATGTTCCGCAATAATTTTATAATATATTATAAACGGAACATATTACATATGTAAGTCTTCAATTAGTACTCCGTTTAAGAATTTAAGAGTAATCCATATAATTTTTGCCTTTCACTGTCCGCGTCTAACTCTGTTTTTTTTATTTTGCCACATGCTCTATAATAGCTTTAGTACGACTCTCACACAGTTTCTCAAGCTTTCGGACTGTTGTTGAGGATTATGATAATTTTGACGTTGGCACCAAGAATGCTATCCTCGGAGCTTCTTCATCTGTTGCCCGTCTTATAAATCGAAGCAGTATCTTTTCTAGATGGATCATGCTTCTTCCTCATTTCATTTATGTGTTATCTTTGTAAGGGAAGTTTAGGTCCTGTAAACAGTGTTAAAATAATAAACACGATGATCAAGTACTTTTGCTGTTTGTTTTTTGCTATGTATGTAGTACTTCTTCCAATTCTTGCTAATAAGATATACCTCACTTTTGTCATCATATTAGATGTTTACACTTTAGGGTAAAGGATATATATACTAATATGAAAAAATTTGGTTCAAACTCAATCCATGATTCAAGTCGAACTAAAAATTCATTTTAGTTACGCCCACCCCTAGCTGAAAGTTCCTCAAAGTTAGGGTATTAACTTTAGCTGAAAGTTCCTCAAAGTCAGATTAGCTGAATGTTGTTTTAACTGGTTTGAGATGATAATTAAGGGGTAGGTATGCAATAATGTTGGGAAGTATTAGAAAGTATGATAAAACATCTTTTGGCAGACGGGAATCAGAGCAGTTTGATAAGGAGCAATTTGCAATGTGGGACTGAAATTCTTGACCAAATAACTTGATGACAATAGAGATGATGAGGTGATGCATTGAGTCATGTGGTGCAAATCGGAAGGGAGAAAAGTTATAGAGGTTTCCTTTGTTTTTGAACCAAACAAAAATATTAGTTTCCCTTTCTTGATTACTTTCCCTTTCCGACCAAACAACCACTGGCCACCACCATAGTCCATAAACACCCCCCTCACCGACCAATTTAATATTGCCCTCGCCAATACCTGACCCCTCACCAGCCTTCAATCACCCCCCCCCCGGCAGCCACCCATTGTCCACAACCAACCACCTCATTATATAGCCTAAAATCCATTCCCACCACTCTCCTCCATAAATCCTCAAAACATCAAATTAGCTGCTAACCAATCACCTTCATAATTACCCTCTGGTCACATAATACACTATTGCAGCAATTGATTTATATGGACACCTTGAATTCTTCAAAATAACTTAATTGCTAACACTCTGAATTCTTTAAGACCTTAGAGAATTGCAGAATTTTAGCTTCTATAGGTTTTGGATATCTTAAAAGAAATGGCCCGTTAAATCTCAAAATATTTGCTTTCCACCATCACAACAGCCCCCCCAATCACCACTTCGATAATAAACGGGACAAACTTGATGGATGGAAATAATCTAGACCTTCTAAAGAGGAAGATGACGGTTAGGCCACAACAACACATAATAAAGGCCTTACCAGCTACTAGGAGAAAAGAACCCTCACCCAATCCACCAATTGAAATAAAGTAATTCTATCCCTCAACCAATTACATGCATAATGGTTCCCTAAGTTGCGTGGTTTTCAATGTAACCTCACAATGCACAGAAGCAAAAGCAGAAATTAAAGAATAAAAGGCCTGATGGATCACCCAAGGAAACCATCAAATCTTCCACCTCTACTAGTTTAACACCGAAATCCTTAATCCCAAAGTAAGCTCGTCTATCTCTTTTCCGATGAGGGGTAACATAAATTCCCAATCGGCATCAACATACAACGAAATCACTAAAGCATCACATAGTGTCGATAAATGGAATAATTGTGGGTATGGTAGGCGAAATTTGCCACTTTGCGTACATCTTCCTATATTCTGATATGAAATTCATATGTATACCAAACCTCACTAAGAGGAGAACGAATCAAAATTGGCATGGACTAGCATGGTGAAGTCCTGACTGAAGCTTTAGGCGTCTGACCTATTTTCCGTGAAATTTATTTTTGTTCTTGATAACATGAGTTTACTAGGACTCAAGTTTTAGAGGAAAAATACATCTCACAAGAGCAACATTTTCCAACTCCAATCTCCTGAATCGATATTAGCTCTTGTCCTTATTGAGAAAGTTTACATAAGGATTGTTAGAATTTCAAACTCTCCAATAAATAAGTTGTTTAGTTTGTATTCTACGCATGCAAAATAAGGGTGGCAGCTATAACTAAAAATAGTTGTACGTGTATGTATAAGATAAATGATAAGCAATTAGTTAGGTCTGCAGTAGAGTGAATAATGTATGAACACAAAGAGCAGCAACAAAAGATCCAGGAAATATGGTAGGCAGGAAAGTCAAGTGCACGTGCAGCACCTATATCCATACACGGTGTGGAGAAAATTATGCAGGTTATTTCATGGAAGAGAGTTTGAATCCTAATTTTAAGGTAGGCTGTACGTGTGAAGAAAGAAACAACAGCAAGAGTTCACATATGAATGGTGCATATTACGTATGTGAATTAAAGAAACAAAAGGCTGCCATATTTGAAATAAAAGGCTGGGCATATATTGTGAGCTGCCAAGAGTTAATGCATGTAGTCAAACAATGATCCAGCTAGCTAATATATACTATGTAAGGCATAACGTTGTTATATATCCTGAAGCCTATATAAATAAGGTGCAAGTCTGTAGGTTTATATTTACAACAACACACACCGAGAGAGGAAAAACAGAAGAAAAAGAAGCAGAAGCTCTTTGTTGTAAGAAAAGAAACAAGGCTGTAGCCTTTATGTGTTGTACTTTTATTATTCATCAAAATAAAAGTGTACTGTTATTGTATTTGTGCTTTAATATTATCAAAGTTTAGGTGTAAAAGCCCATACACGTTTCCAACAAGTGGCATCAGAGCTAAGGTTCCGTTCGTGAAAAATGGCGACGATGGTGCAACCAAATATTCCAAAATTGACGAGTACAAATTACGGGAACTGGAGTATTCAAATGAAGGTATTACTCAGTTCCTACGATAATTGGGATATTGTCGAAAGCGGGTATGACGAGCCCACAGATGCAGCCGCTAAAGCAGCCCTGTCAAATGCTGAGAAGATGATTTTGAAAGAGACCCTGAAAAAAGATAAAAAGGCGTTATATACAATTATTCAAGGAGTTGACGAATCAACCTTTGAAAAAATTTCAAATGCAAAAACCGCAAAAGATGCGTGGGAGATTCTGCAGAAATCATTCCAGGGTGTCGAGAAAGTCAAAAAGGTTCGTCTCCAAGTACTACGTGGGGAGTTCGAAAATTTGAAGATGAAGAGTTCTGAAAATATTGGTGAATTTGTTACGCGTTTAAAAACGGTGACAAATGAGATGAAAAGAAATGGTGAAAGTCTCGACGATGTTCGGGTCATAGAAAAGTTGCTCCGTTCATTAACAAGAAAATTTGATTATGTTGTTACTTCTATCGAAGAATCAAAAGACTTGTCCACGATTTCTATTGATGAGCTCGTAGGTTCTCTTCAAGCCCACGAGCAGCGAATGAACCAGTATGATGATATAAGCCATTTGGAAAAGGCGTTGCAAAGTAAGGTGTCCATTGGTGACAGTTCTGGAAGTAGCAGTTATGCACGTGGCAGAGGTGGCTTTAGAGGTGGCTACCGTGGTGGACGAGGACGAGGAAGGCAGTCTTTCAATAGAGGCCATACATCTGAAGGGTATCATCCATCTGGTCGTAGTCAAAATTTTAGAGGCCGAGGACGAGGCGGATATCAACAACGAGGTGATAAGTCTCAATATCAGTGCTATAACTGTAATAAATATGGTCATTTCAGTTATGAGTGTAGAGCACCAAAGATGGAAGAAAGAAGCCATTTTGCAGCAGCAAAAGAAGACAAAGATGTTGGCACTGCTATGTTCCTCACTTACAAAGGAGACGAGGAAAGTAAGAAGAATGTTTGGTATCTTGACTCAGGGGCCAGTAATCACATGACTGGTCACAAGGAATTATTCACGGAGATTGACGATACCATCACCGGAGAAGTTACTTTTGGTGACTCGTCAAAGATTCCGGTGAAAGGAAAAGGTACTGTCACGATCATGTCAAAGAAAGGTGAAAAGAAATATATAAATGATGTTTATTATATTCCTGCATTGAAAAATAATATTATCAGTCTTGGACAACTTGTGGAGAAAGGATATAATATACAGATGCAGGACAATTCCCTCATCATCAGAAATCAAGCTGAGGAATTGATTGCAAATGTGGAGATGTCAAAGAATCGATTGTTTACGCTTGATATGCAAACGAATATGCAGAAGTACTTAAAGTCGGTCATTAAAAATGACTCGTGGTTGTGGCATTTGAGATATGGTCATCTTGGATTTTCTGGCCTGAAATTATTGTCAAAAACAAAAATGGTGGATGGTTTGCCAGAAATCAATGAACCAGAAAATTTGTGTGAAGCATGTGTAAAGGGAAAACAACATCGACAAAGTTTTCCCGTTGGAAAATCATGGAGAGCCAGGAGGCCATTGGAGATTGTTCACACAGATATTGCTGGTCCATTTGATATCTCATCACTTGGAGGTAATAGATATTACCTAACATTTATCGATGATTTTAGCAGGAAAAGTTGGGTGTATATCATCAAAGAAAAGTCAGAAGCTCTTGATAAATTCAAGGAGTTCAAAGCACTGGTAGAAAAGCAAAGTGGTCATTATTTGAAGGTACTCAGATCAGATAGAGGAGGCGAGTATACTTCTAATCTGTTCAGAAGCTTTTGTAGAGCACATGAAATCAATCATCAGTTGACAATGGCCTATACTCCTCAACAAAATGGCGTTGCAGAAAGAAAGAATCGCACTATTCTTGACATGGCAAGGAGCATGGTGAAAGCAAAGCACATGCCGAGAACTTTTTGGGCCGAAGCCGTTCTATGTGCAGTTTATTTGTTGAATCGCTGTCCAACAAAAAGTGTCAGAAATAAAACTCCAAATGAAGCATGGAGCGGGAGCAAACCATCAGTTTGACATCTCAGAATTTTTGGGTGTATTGCTTATGCCCACGTTCCCGATCAGAAAAGGAAGAAGCTGGATGATAAAGGCGAGAAATGCATCTTTACCGGATATGACAAAAGAAGCAAGGCGTACAGACTCTACAATCCCCTAACGAAGAAATTAATCATTTCTCGAGATGTTGAGTTCGATGAATCAGATTACTGGAGATGGAGCGAGGATGAAAGAAAAGTTGCTGGTTTATTTTTCAATGGTGATGACGATGACGGTGATAACCGGAACATTGAAGATGACGGAGACGATGATCAAACTCCTCCACCAAGTCCAAATCAACAAACTTTTGGATAAACACCATCCACGGGAGGAAGCAGCAGTTCAGGGGGAGCACCACGAAAGATGCGGAGTCTGGATAATATCTACGAAGCTACAAGTTCGGTACAAACAACCTTTGATTATTCCTTATTTTGCTTAATGGCTGAATGTGACCCAGTTACATTTGAGGAAGCTTCTGAAGAAAGCAAATGGAACAAAGCCATGGATGAGGAAATTGGCGCAATCAAGAAAAATAATACATGGGAGCTCACAGATCTTCCAGAAGGACATAAAGCAATTGGCGTCAAGTGGGTCTACAAGACAAAGATAAATCAAGATGGTGAAGTGGAAAAGCACAAGGCGAGGCTAGTGGCTAAAGGCTACAAGCAGCGATATGGCATTGACTATGATGAGTTGTTTGCTCCAGTTGCACGAGTTGACACCATCAGACTTCTTACAGCAATTGCTGCTCAAAATCAATGGAAGATTTTTCAGATGGACGTGAAGTCGGCATTTCTGAATGGTTATCTTGAAGAAGAAGTCTATATTGAGCAGCCTCCCGGATATGTTCATAAAGGCAAGGAAGATAAAGTCTATCGGCTGAAAAAAGCATTATATGGTTTGAAGCAAGCTCCGCGAGCATGGAATACAAGGGTTGATGAATATTTTCAGAAAAATGGTTTCGTGAAGAGTCCATACGAGCATGTCCTCTATACAAAGACAAATTCAGGGGGAGATATTATGATCGTGTGCTTGTACGTGGATGACATGATCTTTACAGGAAACAACCCTGGTATGTTTGATGATTTTAAGAAAGTTATGACTAACGAATTTGAGATGACAGATATTGGTCAAATGTCATACTTTCTTGGAGTCGAGGTGAAGCAAAAGAAAGATGGGATTTTTATGTCTCAGAAAAAATATGCGGAGCAAATTTTAAAGAAGTTCAAAATGGAGGAATGCAAGCCAGTAAGCACGCCAGCTGAACCGAGCATAAAGCTCAGAGTTGATTCAACAAGGGATTCGATAAATCCGACATTGTTCAAAAGTTTGGTTGGAAGTCTGAGGTACCTAACTTTTACTCGTCCAGATATAATGTATGCAGTTGGATTGGTCAGTAGGTACATGGAAAAGCCGAAACAAGATCACTTCATGGCAGCTAAAAGGATTTTGAGGTACATAAAAGGTACACTTGATCAAGTTCTGTTTTACACGCATTCTCAAAATTCAAAATTAGTTGGCTACTCAGACAGTGACTATGGCGGTGACTTGGATGACGGGAAAAACACTTCAGGCTATGTTTTTCATATTGGTTCAGCGATATTTTCGTGGTCATCAAAAAAGCAGCAGACAGTTGCCCTCTCAACATGTGAGGCGGAGTACATGGCAGCAGCAGCATGCGCATGTCAGGCTATGTGGCTAGGCTACATATTGGGCGAGTTAAATATTGCGAAGGAAGGTCCGGTTCAAATTTATGTGGATAATAAATCCGCTATTTCTCTCGCGAAAAATCCAGTCTCACACAGTCGCAGCAAACACATCAACATAAAATATCATTTTCTTCGCGAACAAGTAAATGATAAAATTATGGAACTGATGCACTGCAAGACCGAAGAAAATTTGGCAGATATATTTACAAAGCCGTTGAAGCCGGACGTGTTTAACAACATGAAAAAGAAGCTTGGAATGCAGAGTCGAGTTTGAGGGGGAGTGTTAGAATTTCAAACTCTCCAATAAATAAGTTGTTTAGTTTGTATTCTACGTATGCAAAATAAGGGTGGCAGCTATAACTAAAAATAGTTGTACGTGTATGTATAAGATAAATGATAAGCAATTAGCTAGGTCTGCAGTAGAGTGAATAATGTATGAACACAAAGAGCAGCAACAAAAGATCGAGGAAATATGGTAGGCAGGAAAGTCAAGTGCACGTGCATCACCTATATCCATACACGGTGTGGAGAAAATTATGCAGGTTATTTCATGGAAGAGAGTTTGAATCCTAATTTTAAGGTAGGCTGTACGTGTGAAGAAAGAAACAACAGCAAGAGTTCACATATGAATGGTGCATATTACGTATGTGAATTAAAGAAACAAAAGGCAGCCATATTTGAAATAAAAGGCTGGGCATATATTGTGAGCTGCCAAGAGTTAATGCATGTAGTCAAACAATGATCCAGCTAGCTAATATATACTATGTAAGGCATGACGTTGTTATATATCCTGAAGCCTATATAAATAAGGTGCAAGTCTGTAGGTTTATATTTACAACAACACACACCGAGAGAGGAAAAACAGAAGAAAAAGAAGCAGAAGCTCTTTGTTGTAAGAAAAGAAACAAGGCTGTAGCCTTTATGTGTTGTACTTTTATTATTCATCAAAATAAAAGTGTAGTGTTATTGTATTTGTGCTTTAATATTATCAAAGTTTAGGTGTAAAAACCCATACACGTTTCCAACAAGGATAAATCATAAATCACGTAATCGGTAGAGCTTACATTAGAAGGAGTTGCTTAACATTTGGGCTTGTTTTCTTTTATACTACAGACCTCTGAGCCAAAAAGTTATTTCAACACCTTAGCTCGCTCGTTTACTGTGCTCTTAAGGTATAAGATCACCATGGAAGGAAGGTAGAGGGGTGGAGAGTAGAAAGCTTCATTTGTCTCACAATGTTCCTTGCATTGTTAGGTTTCCAGTTTGGATTTTTCCAGATGAGGGGACAATAACCACTTGAGTATGCCATCTTCGAACAGAGTAAAATTTGCTACCAGTTTACACAAGCATTCATATTCACACATCTGTATCACAAATTTCTACAACTTATATAATGAATTAAAAGTTTGTCTAGGAAAACAAAGAATAAAATACTTGCAAGTGAGGAGTATGTGCATCATCTGTTTCTTTGTTAGATGTACTTTTTTGGTGTCGCATTGTAATCATTGTTTTATATGCAGTTACTTTGAGTCCTAGATAAGAGATAATAATCTGGTTTGCTCTCAGCTATGCCATCTTTTATGGTCCTACTGCCTAGCCAGGTGATACAACCTATACTTTTGACGTCAGTGATGGCTTAGTTTCTTCCCCTATCATTTGAGGCCAAGTGATTAATATGTCTGGACATATAGTGTTCAAATCTGAGCCCAGGCTTGCGCATTAGGGTTTTCATATTTATTTTGTAAATCCATGAAAAAGCAATTATTTTTATGTTTTCATTAATGTCCTTACCAAAGTTTTTTACTTGTTTCAGGTGACAAAGTGGTATTTATTGGCTCTGGGACTATCATAGAGTGTGAGGCCCATGATGAAAGTTTCTTTGCTACTATCTTAACTAATCCAATCACCACTGTTCAATAACAAGAATATATGAACACTCCATTCCATGATTAGTGTTGGGAAGTTTAAACCTCAATTGCCGGTTTAATGGGGGTAGAGGTCGGAGTCAACACTCAACATTGTTTGGAGTTCTTGCTGAATTTTTTTTAAGAATCATTGTTTTTTCATGTGTTTAGGTTTTCTATTGTTTTTGGAGTTTTTTAGAGGATGGGGATTAGCAAGTTTATAGAGAAAACAGAAGAGGGAGATCAAAATGTTGCGCAGAGCTATTTTAGAGAGAGAGAGACGGGGGAGGTGGAGCGCAAAGAAGGGAGCGAGAGCGAGGGAGGGAGGAGGAGGAGCTGAGGTAGAGGGGGAGGGGGAGAGGGTTGTGGAACAGGTCCATTTTTATAATATGCCTAAAAAGAAAGTACATCAACTACTGCTATTTATAGGCAGGAGTCGATCTGGCTTTTCTCCTAATACAAATAATATGACTAATTGACTAAAATACCCTTGGTACTTATAACTAGGAAATGATGGACCTACAAAATTCTGAACTAACGACAACAATAGCATTTCCGATGGTAATAACTCAAATGGTTGGCTAAAATAATAATTATCTAAAATTTTAATTAAGAAAATAGTGGGGTACTCCAATTGTGTGATTTATATTAAAGATTGGCTAAATTTTATCCAAGGGGAATAATGCTTCAACAAATATAGCTAATGATATTATAGAGATTATTATGGAGGTTCTGAAAGAATCATTATCCAAACAGCTTAGAGAACAACTTTGGGAAAATTGTCGCTTATGTATAATAAGAGAAACATAGTGTCTTATGTGTGTCTAGAATTTTCTGGAATAAAAGAAAGAGAACAAAAAAAATATTCGGACAGCAGTTTTACACATACCCTCTTTTTGTTGGTAGTGTACCCTTGTGCACCAAGTGATTGAGTGAACATTAGCCTCCAGAGAACCACAGCTAAGAAAAAGAAAAGCAGATAGAATGAGGGGTGTGAACCGAAGTATACACACAAAGAATGACTGATCCATATAGTTAACTGATTAATATGTAGCTACAGTTAACTGATTAATATGTAGCTACACCTGTATCACATTCAAATAGTTTGTATTGCATTAACTATGTCAATTCAGATCTGTATTTCTTAAACCATATTACTTTTCTGTTGGTACATATAATATTGCATATTGCATAGTTTAAAATGATTGTGTTATTGCAGGTTGATGTATATTTATCCAGCGGTGTATTATACGAGGGGTAAGTTTTGACTTACGATTTTTATTACAACATTGCCATTATCAACATCAAGTCTGATGCACTTCTCTCAAATGCTAAACTTAGATGTGTTACGTATGTCTAGTGCTGCATTTTTTCGAGGGCTCTTTTCTTCTTAGGCATGTTTCCTGTTCTTTATGATTCAGTTGTGATGATTTTCCTCATGATTGCAGGGAGTTTTTCTGGACAACATGCACAGTGACTAGGGTAGGTACCTTTTCCATTCTGAGAGACACCGGAATAGGGTAGTGTAGGCCACATGCTTTTGCATGTAGTTATGCCTAATGATGGTATAACCAAGTCAATTAGTTATACCACATGCCTCTTTGACTTTTATATTGACATGGGTTTTTGTCAGGTTGCTGTTGGGGGTCCCGTTATCAATTGTTATGGTGAAGTTATTGGAGTCAGCTTCCTCATGCCCCCCCATTCAATGCATTTCTGCCAATAAATATAGTATTGAAGTGTTTGGAGGATTTGAAGAAAAATAAGTAATACTAGAACCTAATTTTCTATGTCATATGTTTCCTTTAGTATATGGTGTGTTCAATTGTCTATTTATTGGTTAAGGTATTTTAAAATCTTGTTTAATATCTTCAATGCTAAATCATCCCATTCACAATTTCAATTTTGAAGATTTAGATATGTATATGCCAGAAAGTACTAAAGGAAGAAAGAGGTAAGAAACTGAAATTGGTCAAACCTTAATGAATTTGTCAAGGTGGATATGTAGGCGGTATTTGCTGGAACAGAGGTGACTATAATGTCGAGCTTGTTACGAGTACTGTGTTTCGCGCTACAAGAAAAACTTCAATAGACAACGGTCATGCACTGATGTGAAAATGCAAAAAATCGATGTCTACGTGGGTGTAGTAAAAGGTATCTGTTTTTCACATCGGTCCAGAACCGATGTGAAACACCACATAATACATCGTTTCTAGATATATAACCGATGTATTAGTTATGCAAAGACATCGGTAATTAACTGATGAAAAAGACAAGAAACGATGTCAATTGTATTTATACAACAATGCTTCTGTAAATAGAAACGATATATTAGACTTAATCAGACCTCAGTCATTAACCGATGTCTATGATTACAAATTTAACTATTATATATAATTATGCACCAAAACTACTAAAAATAAAAATAAAAGGAATCAATGAAATATAAATGACCAAAAATTTGATTAACATTATTAAACCAATACAAAACATCCCAATATACAATAAAAATGAAATTAAAAATATAATTCTTAAATCTACAACATTATCAACTCAAGTGGAGGATAAAAACTATTCTCAGAAGGCTGAGTGCTCCTCTTTTAGCACCATTTTGATTTTACTGACCCACGCTTTAGCTTTCTTCCAAAAATCGAAAGACAGCTGCCATTTGGCTGCTCCCAGCTTTTTGGAACTCGTTGAGGATATCATAAAAGGGCATATATACTGGAACTCTGCAATTACACATTTAAATCATAAATGTGCAAAGTGGGCATTATAAGGGTCTATGTGGTTATATAAGCTAAGTAACATTCTTGCTCGTAAATGAAAGTACCTCCTTCAGAACTTAATTATAAATATACACACTTGTAAGCCAGTTCTTGTGTTTGTCCATATACTTATCTTCTTATAAGTTACAAACTTAGACAAATATGAGCCTTGGACAAGAAAAAAAGTGTAAGTAGGTGAAAACATACCTAGGAACTCTTCTGATAGAGACATTACTGACTGAAGCCTCAGTTTCTGCTCGAACTGTTAAAAAACTTTTGACCTATCTCCCAAAAGAAAATGAGGAACATAATATGATAATTGTAAAATCAGACAGTTAAGCAGATAATACTCGAAAAGCTTTGTAAATTTAAGGTTTTATCACGGACCAGTAAAAGGTCAATAATGTTTTTTGGATTCCCCGAGAAGACAGGAACGAGACTATGACCTCGCGCAAGGATTTTACCAATTGCTCCCCTGCATAACAAGATACAGTTGGATCTTTAATAAGCCTTCTATAAAATTCCAGTGCATAATGGATACTGAGAACAATAATAACATAAAAACTTCAATCAAGGGAATTTTCTAGAAACTTCAATCAAGGGCAATAAATTTATATTTATACTTTAATACATGCACTCACTACAAGAAAAAAGGCTAAATTCGACAGAAAAAAATCGGTCGAATTTAGCTTAATTTGACCGCGCGCGGTCTAATTTAACTAAATTCGACCGATTTTGAATCGGTTGTAATAAAGGGAGTCAAATTTAGGAGTTCAGTCGTATTTAACTAAATTCGACTGGCCAATTACGATCGAATATTTATGACCGCTTAAATTCAACTGAAGAAATTCGACCGAGCGCAGTCAAATTTAACTTTTCACCAAAAATTTGAAAATCTTGCCCAAATAATTAAATATTTTGAAAAAAATTAAAAATCCCGCCCAATTTTTAAAAAAAAATTAAAAATACCGCCAAAATATTAAATTTGACCGTTTGCAAGTTACAACTTAAATTCAACCGAATTCCATCAATTTCAACTAACACCATATTTTTTCTTAGAAGTAGCAGAATATTGCTCTTCTATCTCCCCGTATCGCCAATGCTGATCTCCTATGGCCAGATAATTGGAAGCTAATGTTTTAAATCCATTAAAGGAAAGATAGGACATGTGAACGTGCGTGTCCATTGTTGAATTTTAATCGCAGCGGAGGCATGGTAAAACACTTTTACACATATAAAATCCAAATAAAAGCATATAAATCATGATTAAAACATAGGGAACGAATACTAACCTTTAATATGCGATCCAAAAGCAACGATCGGAGATCCTTAGCAGCTGCTCCTCAAACGTGAAGCACTCCACCGGTATCCACCAAGAAAACGACATTAAGGAGGAGGAGGAGGAGGTGGAGAGAATTAGGTTTTCCTAAAAATTGGGGTTCAAAATAAAAATAGGGTTTATAATGGTATATTTATAGGCAAAATTTTCAGCTGAAATTTTCCCATAAATATTATTATTATTATTATCCCATTTATTATTCTCATTAATAATTAAAATACCTTTTAATTATTAATCCTTTTTCTACATACTTTAGAAATAATTCTCTCTCTTGATTTAATTTCCAAAAAATTAAATCCTTAATTAATAATATTAAGAACTTTTCTTAATTAATTTATAATCAATTAAATCTCATTTAATCAATTATTAAATTTGCCAATTAATTATTTATTTCACAAATAAATAATTATTAGCCATTATTAATTAATTTCTCCACCATTAAATCATTCTCCTTTTATGGTGTGACCCTGTAGGTTCAATATTAAGCCGGTAGTAGAAATAAATAATAATAAAACTATTTTATCATTATTTATATAAATTCTCTAATTTATTAAATATGATTAATTAATTAATCACATTTATTCTACATCGTGAGGGATACTTCTCAGCATATCGCGACTATCCGGATAATATGAATTCACTGCTTAGAATACCAAGAACCTATTCAGTGAATAGTTACTGTACAATAAACTCCTTCTACCCTACAATGTTCCGCTTAAATACAAGGCATGGATCTCGTGTCAAGCCTATCTAATTTAATCACTTGCTTACCATTTACTATGCTTAGTTTTATGCAAATCAGAAACTCCTTTCTAATTTCATTCACTCTGGCCAGAGATTCCTGAACTAGCATAAGTGGATCAGCCTTGAACATTCGCTTCCTTCACTGGAAGGGGTAGATCCTTTATTGTTCATACACTATCTTCGTGTACAAATTCCTATACCCAGTAGAGCCCTAATACTTGTCCCTGGAGACTAAGAACTAAACCAAAGCATAGTTCAGTGTACACAAGATGACTATGATGACCTCAAGTCTAAGGATACTTGTACAACTATCACTATATGAACAACTGCTGACACGTGAGTGAACTCCATCAGTTGTTCAGCTGGGCGAGTCATGTTCAGTGAACTTATTCTATAATAAGCACCTACATACTAGCTATAGTGTCATCACACAAATGTCTATGAGAACAGACATCCTTCATAATGAAGCAAACATAGTATGTACCGATCTCTGCGGATTATTAATTACCAGTTAGTAATCCTACGACCAGGAACTATTTAAGTTTAGAGTTATTATCTTTTAGGTCTCACTATTATGATCTCATCATAATCCATAAAAAGCTTTACTCTAAACTATGGTATATCTTATTTAAACACTTAAATAGATAAAGCCCGTAATAAAAACAAAACAAGTCTTTTATTAATATCAATGAAATCAAAACAGATTACACAGGAAGTTATTCCTGAATCCTAATACATGATTGGACTTAGGACATATTCCTTTCAATCTCCCACTTGTACTAAAGCCAATCACTCTGGTATCTAATACCCATCTAGTCTTTATGACGATCAAAGTGACTTTCAGAAAGTAGCTTTGTGAGTGGGTCTGCTATGTTGTTATGTGTGTCAACTCTATTTCAATACAATACAAGAAATGTTACCGCGCTCCCACTAACCCTTTTGTAGACGCATGGTTCATCTACGTTTTTGATAAAATCAAACTCTTTGATTGTCTCATCAATACGGATGTTCTATCTACGAGAAGCTTTCTTTAAACCACATATGGTTCGCAGAAGCTTACACACTAGGTTTTCATTTCTCTTGGAAAGAAAACCATCTGGCTATTTGCCAGATCTCATAGTCGTAGTAAGCAGCATTCGCAAGCAAAATCCGAACTGATTTTAACAGGGCTACAGGTAAAAGGTTTCATCAAAGTCAATCCATTGCCTTTGTTTGAATCCTTTTCCCAAAAGCCTGGCCTTAAAGGTCTCCACCTGGCCATCTGCTCTAATCATTCTTTTGTATCCCATATACATAGATTTCATTCCGGATTTCATGGCACTATACCATTTCTCTGAGTCAACACTACTCATAGCCTCATTATAGGTCACATGGTCGTCATCATCAATGATCGACAACTCATTGTCATTCTCAATGACAAGGCCATATTACCTCTCAGGTTGGCGAGACACTCTCCCTGACCTACGAATGGGCTGTTCCACAGAAGGTTGTTCAGTCAGAACAGGTGTTTCCACTTGATCCGTAGTAGTTTGTGCTTCTTGAACTTCATCAAGTTCAATTTTGCTCCCACTGTTTCCTTCAAGGATAAACTCCTTTTCCATGAAGGTAGCATGTCTGGAGACAAACACCCGATGATCGGTGTAAAAGTAATACCCTAAAGTCTCTTTAGGATATCCCACAAAACTACATTTTAGGATCGATATTCCAGCTTATCTGGGTCAACTTATTTGACATAAGCTGGACATCCCCAAATCTTAACGTGTTTAAGACTCGGTTTCCTTTCTTTCCATATCTCATACGGAGTTTGAGGAACAGATTTGGAAAGCACCTTATTCAGTAAATATGCTGAGGTTTCCAATGCGTAACCCCATAGGAATACTGGAAGATTTGCATAGCTCATCATGGACCGAATTATTTCTAACAAAGTTCGATTTCTCCTTTCAGATACCAATCTGGAGGCGTCCACTGGGAGACTATATCATTTACTTTGAGATAATCCAGAAACTCTCCATTCAAGTATTCACCACCTCGATCTAATCGAAGAACTATAATACTATGTTTGGTTTATTTCTCCACTTCATACTTATACTCTTTGAACTTTTCAAAGGCTTCAGACTTGTGTTTCATCAAACACATATCTGAATCTAGATCTATTATCCATGAAAGTAATGAAGTATTAAAATCCACCCATGGCTTGCGTAGATATTGGTCCACATACATCTGTGTGTACCATTCCTAGCAAATTTGCAGCCCTCTCTCCCTGTCTACTAAATGGAGACTGCAGTGCCACAATGAAGTGAGATTTTCATCATCCCTTTTCTTTTATTAGTTTGTTCAATCTGAAGTAAATTATGTCACATTTATACAGACCATTATTTAAAGTACCACGTCCATAAAGAATATTATCTCTAAGAATAGAAGATTCATTATTCTCAATAATAAATGAAAATCCAGCCAAGTCTAACATGGGAATAATATTCCTCACAATCGAGGGAACAAAATAACAATTATTTAAAAAACAATAGTCTTGCCCGTAGGCATATGTAATTGAAATGATTCTACATCTTCAGCAGCAACTCTTGCTCCATTTCCCATCAGTAGAATCACCTCCTCTTCCTCAAGAGTCCTACTTCTCCTTAGTCCCTGCAACGAATTGCAGATGTCAGAACCATAGGCGGTATCTAATACCCAAGTAGAAATTTGGCTTAATAACATATTCACATCTATCATGAACATACCTGAATCAGAAGCGGCAGTCTCACTACCCTTCTTCTTCTTCAATTCTGCAAGGTAAACCTTGCAGTTTCTCTTCCAGTGCCCCACCTTGTTATAGTGAAAGCAAACAACTTTGCTCTTGGGGTCTTCAGCTTTTGGTGGAACTGGCGTTTTCTCACCTACTTTCTTCTCCTTGGAAGGGTTCCTCTTCCTTTTCTTAGGATTGGAACCTTCACCAATTAGAAGAACAGAACTCTTCTTAGGGGGAAAATTCAATTCCGCAGTCTTCAACATGTTGTGGAGTTCAGGCAGGCTGACATCCAACTTATTCATGTGAAAGTTCACAACAAACTGCGAGAACGAACTCGGAAGCGATTGCAAGACCAGGTCTTGGCTCAGCTCCCCATCCATGGCAAAACCAAGTTGTCCAAGACGTTCAATCAAATTGATCATCTTAAGTACATGGTCATTCACAGATGATCCCTCAGACATCCTACAACCGAACAGCTTCTTCGATATCTCATATCGAGCTGTCCTCCCTGCCACATCATACAACTCTTGTAGATGCATGAAGATAGTGTGAGCATCCATATGCTCATGTTGCTTCTGTAGCTCAATGTTCATGGAAGCTAGCATGATGCATTGAGCAACATTTGCATCATCTACCCACTTACGATACACAACATGTTCATCATTATGTGCATCACTAGCAGGTTCAGTAGGCTTAGGTGAGTCAATCACGTATTCCAGCTTCTCAATCCTGAGAACAATTCTCAAGTTTCGAAGCCAGTCAGCATAATTAGAACCAGTCAACTTGTGAGCATCCAGTATGCTCCTGAGTGATAGTGCAGAAGACATAATGTATATTGTAAATCTGTAAATGATAAACACATAACAACACTTAGCAAATATTCGATTTCATTTTAAAATACTATATGAATCGGGTCTTTATTCATAAGTGGCTCCCACTAGTTTATCTAATTTATTCAACCCCCTACATGAAAAAAAAATTAAGCATTCATAATGCTAGTGGGAATAGGGATCCTACATTCCATTACACAACCCCGGCTGTAGCACGAACCGCCATGTAATGTTCAATAGGCAGACAACTCTTGTTAATTACATCTTATGTTATTCCCTAATCAAACTTTAGCCTCTTGAATAATTGAGTCACGGCTGTGGCACGACAAACTCAATATTCTAAGTCAAGTCTAACCCAACATTCCGTACAATTGAATCAGTCCCCAAAGGCCCATGGCTGTGGCACGTACCGACCTTTAGATTCTTATTCAATGTACACATCTCTATGTAATAGACAAGTATTTCTTATTTCGAAATCAAAGCCCTCGGCTGTAGCACGAACCGACAATGATTCAAAAATAAGAACTACTTTTCTATCATGTTGGAAGGCTATGACTGACACAAGCCCGTTGTGTCATTGGCCAATTACTACTTGATATTATTTAATTTTAGAGGGATTATATTATGTTACAATCATAATCATATTATAAATAAATTCTTCCTTTTAAATTAAATATTTCAAATCAATAATCGATAATCAGATGATTCCCAGATCGGGTGGAGCATTGTCAAGAGGCGTCACTTAATAACCCTTTCTTACAGATAGAAATCTGTTGTTGACAGAATCATCCTTTCTCTCAATATTGAAAATTCATATTCAATTACGTGTTTCATAAACACAAGAATCTCATGATTGTATTCATAATATTATTATTAAGGTTATGAAACAATTTCACTATACTAGATTGTCTAACAAACGCCTTATGTTCATTTAAGTTCACCTAAATCTATCATCGCATGATAAACTAAGCATATATCACATATATAAACATGAATAAACGTCAAGGTAGGCTTGTTACATCATCTAGCATATTGGTCTAAGCATTATACATCTCTATGTATCACATGAAGCATTTAAAAGCAGTTAAAACAGTTAAAAACAGCTTTAAAACACTTTCGGAAATATAAACAGTTAAAATTTTTTATATAAACTAAAATTTGATCACTCCATTAGATCCGTCTCGGAAAAATGAATCCAACGATATATTGCACGCCCAAAACGGAGTTACGAAACTCCCAGAAATCAAATTTAAAAATAACAGACGGGCTGTAACGCATTACAGGAACGCGTTACAAGTCCTGTAACGCATTCCGGTGATGCGTTACAACCCTTTTAAGCCATTAAAAGGTGTAACGCATTTCGTGAATGCGCCACAGGGTGTAACGCATTCCCGGAATGCGTGACACCCTTTTTTTCTGCGTTTCTCAGCCTATCAGAACAGCCACCGTCTTTTCTCGCACAGATTTCCGTGCCGCCGTACCTGACTTTTGTGTCTTCTCTTCCATGCAATCAACAGTACAGCAACAGACAAGCAGCAGATGGACAAATATATATACATACTTACAACTCATATATATATATATCTTTATTTAATTACGAATTTAATTACAACAACTTCAAAAATTCATAATAAAAAATCTATACATCATAAAATTATGAGAAAAATACCCAGACGATCTACAACACTTGTAGAACCCAGATCAACATTCAAAATTATTCTGAGAAACGATTTCTCATCAGACATAATTAATCCATAATATAACTTGTAAAAATCATAATTAATTCATACGAGCACATAAAATTCTGAAATTTTTACCATAGATCTATATGTATACAACCTATGCTCTGATACCAATGTTGGATTTTAATCGCAGCGGAGGCATGGTAAAACACTTTTACACCTATAAAATCCAAATAAAAGCATATAAATCGTGATTAAAACATAGGGAACGAATACTAACCTTTAATATGCGATCCAAAAGCAACGATCGGAGATCCTTAGCAGCTGCTCCTCAAACGTGAAGTACTCCACCGGTATCCACCAAGAAAACGACGTTAAGGAGGAGGAGGAGGAGGTGGAGAGAATTAGGTTTTTCTAAAAATTGGGGTTCAAAATAAAAATAGGGTTTATAATAGTATATTTATAGGCAAAATTTTCAGTTGAAATTTTCCCATAAATATTATTATTATTATCCCATTTATTATTCTCATTAATAATTAAAACACCTTTTAATTATTAATCTTTTTTCTAAACACTTTAGAAATAATTCTCTCTCTTGATTTAATTTCCAAAAAATTAAATCCTTAATTAATAATATTAATAACTTTTCTTAATTAATTTATAATCAATTAAATCTCATTTAATCAATTATTAAATTTGCCAATTAATTATTTATTTCACAAATAAATAATTATTAGCCATTATTAATTAATTTCTCCACCATTAAATCATTCTCCTTTTATGGTGTGACCCTGTAGGTTCAATATTAAGCCGGTAGTAGAAATAAATAATAATAAAACTATTTTATCATTATTTATATAAATTCTCTAATTTATTAAATATGATTAATTAATTAATCACATTTATTCTACATCGTGAGGGATACTTCTCAGTATATCGCGACTATCCGGATAATATGAATTCACTGCTTAGAATACCAAGAACCTATTCAGTGAATAGTTACCGTACAATAAACTCCTTCTACCCTACAATGTCCCGCTTAAATACAAGGCATGGATCTCGTGTCAAGCCTATCTAATTTAATCACTTGCTTACCATTTACTATGCTTAGTTCTATGCAAATCAGAAACTCCTTTCTAATTTCATTCACTCTGGCCAGAGATTCCTGAACTAGCATAAGTGGATCAGCTTTGAACATTCGCTTCCTTCACTGAAAGGGGTAGATCCTTTATTGTTCATACACTATCTTCGTGTACAAATTCCTATACCCAGTAGAGCCCTAATAATTGTCCTTGGAGACTAAGAACTAAACCAAAACATAGTTCAGTGTACACAAGATGACTATGATGACCTCAAGTCTAAGGATACTTGTACAACTATCACTATGTGAACAACTGCTGACACGTGAGTGAACTCCATCAGTTGTTCAGCTGGGCGAGTCATGTTCAGTGAACTTATTCTATAATAAGCACCTACATACTAGCTATAGTGTCACCACACAAATGTCTATGAGAACAGACATCCTTCATAATGAAGCAAGCATAGTATGTACCGATCTCTGCGGATTATTAATTACCAGTTAGTAATCCTACGACAAGGAACTATTTAAGTTTAGAGTTATTATCTTTTAGGTCTCACTATTATGATCTCATCATAATCCATAAAAAGCTTTACTCTAAACTATGGTATATCTTATTTAAACACTTAAATAGATAAAGCCCGTAATAAAAACAAAACAAGTCTTTTATTAATATCAATGAAATCAAAACAGATTACACATGAAGTTATTCCTAAATCCTAATACATGATTGGACTTAGGACATATTCCTTTCATCCATACGTCCAGGACGCAATAAGGCAGGATCTACCTTATCCTTTTGTTTAGTCCTAAAGATTGTGATCCTTTCATCTCCACAGCTTGACCATAGCCCATTTATAAATTTCAATAGTCCTGTTAGTGTAAACTGCACAAACCATAATTTTAACAGTCAAGACTATATCATTAGACACCCTTCTGTATGATTTATCTGTATATAAATAAAATGCTCACTCTATGAACTGTGCCAATAAGATTTTGAAAAGCAGTGCTCTAAGTATAGTTTAGAATTTAAGTAAATGAAACACGACACTTGTGTTGCTACAAGATTTAGGAAATTAAGTACAAAATACGACGACAAAGTAATAATTACCTACACATCGCGTGGATGGCGTTCAGGTGGAACTGGTTTGGTGTGCCTATGCGGTAACTCCACACTACAATCGATATCTTCAATTACCAGTATGGACCTATTCTAGGGCGGAACCAGGAATCTAACAGGGGGGGGACCAAAATAAATAAAAGTAGAAAACATACCGATTTATTTGAGATGTGCACGCCTTTCTTTGATCAAATAAAAAGAATCAATGATCTCCTCGGCAGAAATGGTCTCCGCAATCACCTTTTCAATATACACTATCAAATAATCCCTAAGAAATTCATCTTCCATTCGATTGCGAAGACTTGTTTTCACAATTTTCATAGCAGAAAAAGCTCGTTCAGATGTTACAGTAGATGCTGGAAGAGTCAAGACAAGCCTTAATAGTCTATCAACTAATGGATACATGTCAGCTTTCCCTGTGGTTACCAATCCATGACATAAATCACCAAGAGTAAACAGATTCTTCAAATCTGGATGAACCGGAACATCTAACCCATAATGTTGTAGTTCACACTGTAGATGGATTTTTTCATCTCCCAAAAAATCTTCTGGATAAAACTTTTCAGCTAACTTGCAAATGTTCTCTATGTTGAAAGACCTGTAACCATCCCTAGGATTTAGTGATGCACTTAAAATGAGAAGCTCTGTCATTTGTTCACTGAATCTATTGTTTAGCTCCTGTAATTGTTGATCTATGGCAGCTGTAAAGATTTCTACTCAGTAATGATGTTCCATTGTCACACAATGTATGCTCTCCTAATTAAATCTTTTTTATTTGGATGATAAGTCTCAATTTGTTTCCGCAAACCAGGATCACGTATTAACGAATTGAAATCAATAATTTCATCAGTGTTCTCTGAATCAATACCTTCATTAACAATCTCTGGATTTTGAGGATTTTGCTCGGAGTTTCTGTTTATTCCACCAAAAATCAGAGGCTCAACTCCATCTCCAGTGACTTCAATTGAGGCGGCAGAAGGTTCTTCATCTTCACAAGTAGTTGTTTGCTTCTTCTTGGGTTGAAAATAGGATGTAATCTCTTTTCTCTTACTCATATTTACGGATTAGATGCAAAGGTAGAGTAGATAAAGAGAGATGATATTAGGGATTGTAATTTTGTAACTTGTATGTATAGTGTGTATTGGGGGTTTTGGGACCAGAGCAGAACAACTAAACAAGTATGTTCTGTTTTTAGACTTTAGTTTTAAGCATTTTTTTTTGTTTCAAATTGTACTATCTTTATCTTATATGTTTATTTATTAATTATTAAGATTAATGAACAAATTCCATGATTTCCATCTAATCAATATTATTTTGAATGAAATAATTAACAAAATCAATAAAATTTTGTATAATCAATTCTCAATTTCAATTTTTTTTTAAAATCTAGGGGGACCAAAAAAATTTTTGATAGTAAATTTTAAAATTTTATATTAAAATTTTGGGGTTATTCCGCAGTTGGCGGAATAATTTCCTAAGCCCCGGATCTATTTGAAGTCGCCAGTAACAATTCCCTAAGCTCAGAGTCATGCTTCACATTCATAAGCTGCAAGTCATAAATATCAAACTTCAAATAATTTGCAATAGCAGCTATCAAACTCGATTTTCCAGTTCCTTAAGGCCCGTATAACAAGTACCCTCTTTTCCAAGCCCTTCCTACGTACACTCTTATAATACTCTTTCCTCTGCACAAACAAATCCAAATAATCCATGAAGAACTCAATATTCGTCATTTAAAAATTAATATATATAAATATAGATGTATTTTTGTTTTAGTATTCATGGTGATTGAATTTAATCGGTGAGGCAGGAGTGCTATTGGGTGGCGGAAGGGTAGGGGTAGGTTTGGCCGTGAGTGAAAGCCAAAAGGGGGTGGGGTGTGTTAAAATTATAAGAAAGAGAACAAGATTGTAGCTCCACATTCTGGTAATCAACAGCTGTAGATTAATTACAAAATAACAATCCAAGTGATATGCTCCTGTTAAATGAAATATTGCCATGTGTCCAACATACAAACCTCAATATTTATTTTTAAAAACAATTATAAATTCGACCAAAATTAGTAAATTTTATCACAAATTCAACAATTAAGAGTGTACGGTGTAATTTAAAAATATTTTTCGTAAATTGGTGTTTCGATTTTTTTTTTAAAATATTTTTCATCGATCCAACCGTATGGATGTAAATAAATAAATAAATATATATATATATATATATATACATATTAGTGATATAATCAAAGTTTCAGAACAAAATAATTTTATTTGGGTTGCCATTTTAAAAGACAAACATTAGTTTGACTATTACAACTACATAGTGTTTAGTTTTGAATTGGTGTTTCACTTTTTTTAAAAATATTTTTCATCGATCCAACCATATGGATGTCAATATATATATATATATATATATTTGTGATATAATCAAAATTTCAGATCAAAATATTTTTATTTGGTTTGCCATTTTAAAAGTCAAACATCAGTTCTACTAGTAAACTACCTAGTGGTTAATCCTCAATTAGTGTTTCGATTTTTTTTAAAAATATTTTTTATCGATCCAACCATATGGATGTCAATAGATATATATATATATATATATTAGTGATATAACCAAAGTTTTAAATCAAAATAATTTTATTTGGTTTGCCATTTTAAAAGACAAACATCAGTTTAACTAGTACAACTACATAATGTTTAGTTTTGAATTAGTGTTTCACTTTTTTTTAAATATATTTTTCATCGATCCAACCATATGGATGTTAATAGATATTTATATATATATATATATATATATATATTAGTGATATAACCAAAATTTCAGATCAAAATATTTTTATTTGTTTTGCCATTTTAAAAGTCAAACATCAGTTTGACTAGTAAACTACCTAGTGGTTAATCCTGTATTGGTGTTTCGATTTTTTAAAAAATATTTTTTTATCGATCCAACCATATGGATGTCAATAAATATATATATTAGTGATATAACCAAAGTTTCAGATCAAAATAATTTTATTTGGTTTGCCATTTTAAAAGACAAACATCAGTTTAACTAGTACAACTACATAGTGTTTTGTTTTGAATTGGTGTTTCGCTTTTTTAAAAAATATTTTTCATCGATCCAACCATATGGATGTGAACAGATATATATATATATATATTAGTGATATAACCAAAATTTCAGATTAAAATAAAAGTCAAACATCAGTTTGACTAGTAAACTACCTAGTGGTTAATCCTGAATTGGTTTTTCGATTTTTTAAATATATATTTTATCGATCCAACCATATGAATGTCAACAAATATATATATTAGTGATATAACCAAAATTTTAAATCAAAATATTTTTATTTGGTTTGCCATTTCAAAAGACAAACATCAGTTTAATTAGTACAACTACATAGTTTTTTATTTTGAATAGGTGTTTCATTTTTTTAAAAATATTTTTCATCGATCCAACCATATGTATGTCAATATATATATATATATATTAGTGATATAACCAAAATTTCTGATCAAAATAAAAGTCAAACATCAGTTTGAATAGTAAACTACTTAGTGGTTAATCCTGAATTGGTGTTTCGATTTTTTTAAAAATATATTTTATCGAACCAACCATATGAATGTCAAAAAATATATATTAGTGATACAACCAAAGTTTCAAATCAAAATAATTTTATTTGGTTTGCCATTTTAAAAGACAAACATAAGTTTAACTAGTACAACTACATAGTGTTTTGTTTTGAATTGGTGTTTCGCTTTTTTTAAAAATATTTTACATCGATCCAACCATATGGATATCAATATATATATATATATATATTAGTGATATAACCAAAATTTCAGATCAAAATATTTTTATTTGTTTTGCCATTTTAAAAGTCAAACATCAGTTTGACTGGTAAACTACCTAGTGGTTGATCGTGAATTGGTGTTTCGATTTTTTAAAAAATATATTTTATCGATCCAACCATATGAATGTCAATAAATATATATATTAGTGATATAACCAAAGTTTCAAATCAAAATAATTTTATTTGGTTTGCCATTTTAACAGTCAAACATCAGTTTAACTAATATAACTACTAAGTGTTTAATCTTGAATTGGTGTTTCGACTTTTTTAAAAATATTTTTCATAGATCCAACCATATGAATGTCAATATATATATATATATATATATATATATATATATATATTAGTGATATAACCAAAATTTCAGATCAAAATATTTTTATTTGGTTTGCCATTTTAAAAGTCAAACTTTGACTAGTATAACTAACTAGTGTTTAGTCCTGAGTTGGTGTTTTGATTTTTTAAAAAATATTTTTCATCGATCCAGCCATATAGATGTCAATATATATATATATATATACTAGATCAAAATAATTTTATTTTGTTTGTCATTTTAACTTTCAAACATCAGTTTGACTAGTACAACTGACTAGTTTTTAGTCCTGAATTGGTGATTCAATTTTTTTAGAAATTTTTTTCATCGATCCAACCGTATGGTTGCCAATAAATTTGTATATTAGTGATATAACCAAAATTTCTGATCAAAATAATTTTATTTGGTTTGTAATTTTAAAAGTCAAGCATCAGTTTGACTAATACAACTAAGCAACGTCAATTTTATTTTTTTTAACAAATAAAGAAATTTGAAAATTCTTATAGCGCATAAATTATTTTTTTAAGAACTAATTATTTTTTATTTGGAAAACTTTAATTCTCTCCCATATTCATAATTTCAAAATATTCACTAACATTTGAATAAAGTTTTTATTAAAAAATAAAATTCTGAAAAATCCTAAATACAACCGAATTCCATTGAAATATAACTTCGAAAAGGGCGGGAAATTTCCCTCACTTTCTTTTGAAAATTTTAAAAGTATGGGTAAATTTCCCGCTATTTTAAATATAAAATTTGACCGAAATCGGTTGAATTTAGGAGTGCCAAATAAATTACTCTGTGGGAAAATTCCCTCCACTTTTTTACTGGGGCTAAATTCGACCGGAAAAAAAATTGGTCGAATTTAGGGGCTAAATTCGACCGGTTTAATTTTGACTGTTTTAATTTCGATCATTTTCGGTTAAAATTGGTTGTAAATACGACCGTTTAAATACGACCATTTGAATTCGAGCGAAGCCGGTCGAATTTAGCCGTGTCCAAAGGAATCGACCGCGTGCGGTCGAATTTAACCCCGGTCGAATTTAAATCAGTTGTATTTAAATCAGTTGAATCACAATCATACATAATAATTACCATTGTACATCTCTCATAATCATACAGTAATTATCCTTGTTTCAAATGCGAGTTATCTAACCGATATCATAAGTTAAATCGAAAGTATATGGAAATGACCTCCAAGCAGTTGTTAAATTACATCAGCTCGGTATGAAACTAAATGGACATCTTTCTAATAAGAGAAGGAATGGACATCTATTATCTAATCAGCATTGTATATTTGGAACTATAAATAGATTTGAATTACGTAGATACTTATGTTGAAAATGTATAATTTCTTATATTGAAGTTTCATCATGTGCCAAAAGTTGGGTGATTGATATTCCAACCGAATTCAACTCTACATAAGATAACATTTCTGCTGCAACACTGTCGGATTTTCCTGTGTGACAAAACATTGAAGCTAGGTTACTAAAACAGGCTAGAACGCAGCAGCATATAACCAATATATCTTGCAGGGAGATGTATGCTCTGAGATAGTGCGAGGCAAGTAGACAACTGGCTATAAAAACCAGACAAGATGTGTATCAGTAAACTTCAGTAACTATTTGTCAAGTCAGGCGTCAAAACTGAATGCTCTCTACTTATGCTAAGTTTCCCAAAAGCGTTTTGTGTACTGCAAGAACATATGCATGTTCTAATAGCCTAAGCTAAAGCAGGGCAGTTTTATAGCTAGAAGCGTTTGGAACTCAGGAACAAGGTACACTATGAAGTAGAAATACTCCATCTTGTTACTCCCATATGGTTTTCTACTATAGATCTCATTATATACTCAACCAGCCAAGTTCAGTAACAGCTAAAAACACAGTCTTGTAGCTCCATGTAATGATGTTCAGTGGTCGAGTCAATTCCGAATGGCCAGTTATATGCTCCTATTATTGGATGAGAAGATTTTATATTATTTTTCTGTTATACTTTTATTTCTAAAATTGAATTGTAGATTACACTATAAAAATATCAATAATACAAACATGGCAATGTTTTATTACGCATGTCTAGCTTTAGGCCTCACCTGGTGTTTTTTATAGTAATTTGGGCCGGTAATTCGACCTGGTGTGCGACCTGGTTTTATACAAAACATATCTAGAGTCTATCTTCAACAGATAAACTCTGGTGTGAGTTGCTATTTTTTTCTCCTGTGCTACCTTGATCTATCTTCAACAGATCTGGAGCCTGATAAGGCATGCACACGGCAGTAACTACGGTTATAATAGGAAATAACAGTTTTTTAATCTCTTATGAAATAGTGATCTTGTGACGCCCCAAATCCGGGGTCAGGATTGGGTGTCACTACACAAATTTAAATAATATAAAACCTGTATATTAAAATAAATATACAGATAACCCCTCATATTCAGGATCGCTTACAGGTTATAGTATGAAACAAGAATCTAAAATCTAACCTTCTAAAGTTACATTGTCTAGATACAATTTCATTACCTCATTACTAATGTCCTTGTATTGATCACTCTGACATCTCCAAATTTCTTCAGCTGGAATCTCACCACTTTCGCCGTCTATTAAAAGCTATTCACTTTA